>NW_027197242.1:45000-65580 GCF_038502225.1 Cherax quadricarinatus | reverse complement strand
TATAACATTCCAGCAGGTACTGGAGTGTCTTACACAGTATATAACATTCCAGCAGGTACTGGAGTGTCTTACACAGTATAACATTCCAGCAGGTACTGGAGTGTCTTACACAGTATATAACATTCCAGCAGGTACTGGAGTGTCTTACACAGTATATAACATTCCAGCAGGTACTGGAGTGTCTTACACAGTATATAACATTCCAGCAGGTACTGGAGTGTCTTACACAGTATATAACATTCCAGCAGGTACTGGAGTGTCTTACACAGTATATAACATTCCAGCAGGTACTGGAGTGTCTTACACAGTATATAACATTCCAGCAGGTACTGGAGTGTCTTACACAGTATATAACATTCCAGCAGGTACTGGAGCATCTTACACGGTATATAACATTCCAGCAGGTACTGGAGTGTCTTACACAGTATATAACATTCAAGCAGGTACTGGAGCATCTTACACGGTATATAACATTCCAGCAGGTACTGGAGCATCTTACACGGTATATAACATTCCAGCAGGTACTGGAGTGTCTTACACAGTATAACATTCCAGCAGGTACTGGAGTGTCTTGCACAGTATAACATTCCAGCAGGTACTGGAGTATCTTACACGGTATATAACATTCCAGCAGGTACTGGAGTATCTTACACAGTATAACATTCCAGCAGGTACTGGAGTGTCTTACACAGTATAACATTCCAGCAGGTACTGGAGTGTCTTACAGTATAACATTCCAGCAGATACTGGAGTGATTTACACAGTATAACATTCCAGCAGGTACTGGAGTGTCTTACAGTATAACATTCCAGCAGGTACTGGAGTGTCTTACAGTATAACATTCCAGCAGGTACTGGAGTGATTTACACAGTATAACATTCCAGCAGGTACTGGAGTAGGTCAGGCTGCAGCTGAGAGCAACGCTTACACCTTCAGCCAATGTTCACTCAGCCTAGACACCCACCATCAGCCTCTCTAAGACAGCAGCAGTAGTATCACATTGTCCAGCCGCGCTAGATGATGGCGCATCTCCCTGGCTGCTGGATGCTGCGGTAATGAACAGGGAGAAATACCGTAGGTGCGTTGGGCAGGAACTGTGCGGTGAGGGAACAGTTTGTGGCAGCGAGAGGCAACACGCCCGGGGTGTTGTGGTGGCAGGTGGCCTGTGGATTGGTGGGGGGAAGTGGAGGAGGGAGAGGGAGACCAGAGGGAGGAATTGGAGTGTTGGTGGCTGGGAGGTAGCTGGGATCGTTGGACTGGGCCTGAGGGGACCCTGGATCGTTTGGTTGGATGGGAACGGGCCCCTGGTCTCGGTGGTGGGGGTGGGGGTTGGATCGTTGGGTTGGTTCAGGAGGGGAAGGGACTGAGATGGTGGTGGAGAAGGAGGAGGAGGAAGGAAGAAGAGGGGGAAAGGGGGGCATTAAGAGGGGGTGGTGGTGGTGGTGGTGTGTAAGCGTCACCACCAGGTGCGTCTCTCGCTTATTGTTTGCTGTCGAGACCACTGCCCCACCACCGCCGCCATCACGCCCCCAACCCCCCACTCTCTCCCCTCCACCTTTAACACTTACTTAGTCCTCTTTATCTTACCCATTCATGATGTGTGTGCGTCTCACACACTCCCCTCCCTCCCACACACACACACCTCGCCTCCTGCTAGACGCAACACATCTAACATCACCACGCCGCCAATTATAGTTCATCTAAGCAATCTTACTGACGACGTATTGTCAAATTGGGATCGGTGATTGCTCTCCCAAGTGGGATTATTGGAAGGGATCCCGTGTGTATGCATCATGACCCCTCCGTCTAGACGTATGATCCCCTCGCTCGGCCAATCACAAAGAAGATGTCAGCCAGGGAATGCGAAGTGCTCCCAGACCAGTCGTTCTCGCCTTATTTTTCCCCGAGCCTAGGAGACCCTGGGAGGAGGAGAAATGGCTAGTAGTTAAGACTATCCTCACGACCCACATACCACAGCCCAGCCTTAATTATCGACGTCGCGACGAGGATGTTGGAGATTAAGAGGGATATTAAACCCCGGGTGACAATGTTGTCGCCAGACATCGGAGGGTCGAGGCAGCAGAGTGATGCCCGGAAGGATACGACCGCCGCCCTGCCATCTGTCGGCGCTGGCAGGAAGCTTCTCCTCCGCCACCAACAACAACACAACAGCGTACATACACACACCTCTCTCTCTCTCTCTCTCTCTCTCTCTCTCTCTCTCTCTCTCTCTCTCTCTCTCTCTCTCTCTCTCTCTCTCTCTCTCTCTCTCACCTCATCTCCCTTTTAATTTTTACCGCTTATGCAGCCCCCCTCTTTCTCTGCTCGGGAATCTTCAGGAGTTTCCATTAATCCAGTCTTTCGGTGCTGTGTCCTGACTTATTCACGTTCGTTCCTTTCTTTTTCCTAGTTTTACGCTCATTTGAAGTTGATTTTTAGAGTTTCGCAACAGCGTTCTGTGACCCGACTACCTCTGGTAGTTACCAGCTAAGCTTTCTCCTCTGATATACTTTATCTCACACTCACTCCTCTCTCTCTCTCTAATGCCTCTGCTCTTCCTACTCTCACGAATGCTCTGTTTTCTCTTATTCTCCTCTCTCTCACAAATTATGTGGCTGCTGATCTCTCTTCTCATTATTGCTATTGCTCATCTCCTCCGTCGTCTCTGATGCTGCTGCTGCTGATTTTCTTCCTCTCTAATGCTTCTATTCCTCTCCTTCCTCTTCGTCTGTAACGCTGCTGCTCGTTAGAGCTGGAATAGATACGGAGATCATTTACAGCCCACATAGTCAATAAAGCATTTAAATTACTAGTGAAGCCTTGAAGTCCTAAATATATAAACACTGGAGAGGGAGAGAGAGAGAGAGAGAGAGAGAGAGAGAGAGAGAGAGAGAGAGAGAGAGAGATGTGATAATGTATACCTGGAAAGTACTTAAGGGCCTGGTCCCAAATTTGCACACTACTGTAACCTACTGGAGCGAGAGATAAATCCGGTGAAAGGCAGGGTTGTTGTGAGCACAATAAGGGAACACTGTATCAACATCCGTGGTCCCAGATTATTCAACATCTTACCAGAAGATATCAGAAACACTGCTGGAAACTGGATGAAACTGGAGGAAACTGGACAAATATCTGCACCAGGCTGTGATGGATGTGTGGGCTGATGAACCGCCAGCAGCAACAGCCTGGTTGACCAGGCTAGCCCGGTGGCCTGGTGGCTAAAGCTCCCGCTTCACACACGGAGGGCCCGGGTTCGATTCCCGGCGGGTGGAAACATTCGACACGTTTCCATACACCTGTTGTCCTGTTCACCTAGCAGCAAACAGGTACCTGAGTGTTAGTCGACTGGTGTGGGTCGCATCCTGGGGGACAAGATTAAGGACCCCAATGGAAATAAGTTAGACAGTCCTCGATGACGCACTGACTTTCTTGGGTTATCCTGGGTGGCTAACCCTCCGGGGTTAAAAATCCGAACGAAATCTTATCTTATCTTATCTTAGCACCAGACGAGCCTGGCCCATGGCCGGACTTCGGGAGTAGAAAAACCTCTCGAAACTCATCAAAGGTATATTAAGGGTATATAACACATACACACACAAGGTCACTGAAATACCCGTGTTATTACTTGTACCCCCACCCTCCCCAACCCCTCTCTCCCCAACCCCAACCTCTGGCTCAGTCATCCAACTTCATCTCCCCACACTCTCCCCAAACCCTCTCCCATCTCCCCCCAACTCTCTATCTCAATCCTTCAACCTCATCCTCACACTCTTCCCCATCAACACTCGCTTCTCACACTCCCTCCCCTCTTCTCCCCCCACACTCCTCCTTTCTCCCCACCACTCCTCCCCTTCCCCTTCCCCACATCCCTCCCTTCTCCCCCTCACTCTCACCACTGCTAAGCCTTCACTCACTTCCAATGGCGAACAAAATAACCATAAGAAGAGAGGAACCGTGTAGTAGACCTACTGCGTCATAATGGCTGATGTTTCGCTCGTCAGGACATAGGCCTTAACTCAGTTGGTAGTCCTCTAAGTGGTATAAACCTTGGTAATAAATACCGACAAGTTGGTTTAGAAAGACACGTAAGCAAACACTATAACATATTTATTAGAAAACGTTTCGGTTCTGGGACCTTGATCACTTCTAACATACAGAGGTAGAAAGACATTATATATATAGGCGGAGAGTGACGTGTGACGCACGTGACCTGAGACTATTGAGGAAAATTAAGGCACATGGAATAGGAGAATTTTTTTCCTGGATAGAGGCATGGATGACAAATAGGCAGCAGAGAGTTTGCATAAATGGGGAGAAATCAGAGTGGGGAAGCGTCACGAGCGGTGTTCCACAGGGGTCAGTGTTGGGCCCCCTGTTGTTCACAATCTACATAAATCCCCAGATATAAACTAAATAATGTCGATCTTAATATTACTGATTGCGAAAAAGATTTAGGAGTTCTGGTTAACAGTAATCTGAAACCAAGACAACAGTGTATTAATGTTCGCAATAAAGCTAACAGAATTCTTGGCTTCATATCAAGAAGCATAAATAATAGGAGTCCTCAGGTTGTTCTTCAACTCTATACATCCTTGGTTAGGCCTCATTTAGATTATGCTGCACAGTTTTGGTCACCGTATTACAGAATGGATATAAATTCTCTGGAAAATGTACAAAGGAGGATGACAAAGTTGATCCCATGTATCAGAAACCTTCCCTATGAGGATAGACTGAGGGCCCTGAAACTGCACTCTCTAGAAAGACGTAGAATTAGGGGGGATATGATTGAGGTGTATAAATGGAAGACAGGAATAAATAAAGGGGATGTAAATAGTGTGCTTAAAATATCTAGCCTAGACAGGACTCGCAGCAATGGTTTTAAGTTGGAAAAATTCAGATTCAGGAAGGATATAGAAAAGCACTGGTTTGGTAATAGAGTTGTGGATGAGTGGAACAAACTCCCGAGTACAGTTATAGAGGCCAGAACGTTGTGTAGCTTTAAAAATAGGTTAGATAAATACATGAGTGGGTGTGAGTTGGACCTGATAGCTTGTGCTACCAGGTCGGTTGCCGTGTTCCTCCCTTAAGTGAATGTGACCTGACCTGACTAGGTTGGGTGCATTGGCTTAAGCCAGTAGGAGACTTGGACCTGCCTCGCATGGGCCAGTACGCCTGCTGCAGTGTTCCTTCTTTATACTATCAATAATACCCTTATACTATCAGTAACACCCTTATACTATCAGTAATACCCATATACTATCAGTAATAATCTTATACTATCAGTAATACCCTTATACTATCAGTAATACCCTTATACTATCAGTAATACCCTTATACTATCAGTAATACTCTTATACTATCAGTAATACCCTTATACTATCAGTAATACCCTTATACTATCAGTAATACCCTTATACTATCAATAATACCCTTATACTATCAGTAATACCCTTATACTATCAGTAATACCCTTATACTATCAGTACTACCCTTATACTATCAATAATACCCTTATACTATCAGTAATACCCTTATACTATCAGTAATACCCTTATACTATCAGTAATACCCTTATACTATCAGTAATACCCTTGTACTATCAGTAATACTCTTATACTATCAATAATACCCTTATACTATCAGTAATACCCTTATACTATCAGTAATACTCTTATACTATCAGTAATACCCTTATACTATCAGTAATACCCTTATACTATCAGTAATACCCTTATACTATCAGTAATACCCTTATACTATCAATAATACCCTTATACTATCAGTAATACCCTTATACTATCAGTAATACCCTTATACTATCAGTAATACCCTTATACTATCAGTAATACCCTTATACTATCAATAATACCCTTATACTATCAGTAACACCCTTATACTATCAGTAATACCCTTATACTATCAGTAATAATCTTATACTATCAGTAATACCTTTATACTATCAGTAATACCCTTATACTATCAGTATACCCTTATACTATCAGTAATACCCTTATACTATCAGTAATACTCTTATACTATCAGTAATACCCTTATACTATCAATAATACCCTTATACTATCAGTAATACCCTTATACTATCAGTAATACCGTTACACTATCAGTAATACCCTTATACTATCAGTAAGTACCCTTATACTATCAGTAATACCCTTATACTATCAGTAATACCCTTATACTATCAGTAATACCCTTATACTATCAGTAATACCCTTATACTATCAATAATACCCTTATACTATCAGTAATACCCTTATACTATCAGTAATACTCTTATACTATCAATAATACCCTTATACTATCAGTAATACCCTTATACTATCAATAATACCCTTATACAATCAGTAATACCCTTATACTATCAGTAATACCCTTATACTATCAGTAATAACCTTATACTATCAGTAATACCCTTATACTATCAATAATACCCTTATACTATCAGTAATACCCTTATACTATCAGTAATACCCTTATACTTTCAGTAATACCCTTATACTATCAGTAATACCCTTATACTATCAATAATACCCTTATACTATCAGTAATACCCTTATACTTTCAATAATACCCTTATACTATCAGTAATACCCTTATACTATCAGTAATACCCTTATACTATCAGTAATACCCTTATACTATCAGTAATACCCTTATACTATCAATAATACCCTTATACTATCAGTAACACCCTTATACTATCAGTAATACCCTTATACTATCAGTAATAATCTTATACTATCAGTAATACCTTTATACTATCAGTAATACCCTTATACTATCAGTAATACCCTTATACTATCAGTAATACCCTTATACTATCAGTAATACTCTTATACTATCAGTAATACCCTTATGCTATCAATAATACCCTTATACTATCAGTAATACCCTTATACTATCAGTAATACCGTTACACTATCAGTAATACCCTTATACTATCAGTAATACCCTTATACTATCAGTAATACCCTTATACTATCAGTAATACCCTTATACTATCAGTAATACCCTTATACTATCAATAATACCCTTATACTATCAGTAATACCCTTATACTATCAGTAATACCCTTATACTATCAGTAATACTCTTATACTATCAATAATACCCTTATACTATCAGTAATACCCTTATACTACCAATAATACCCTTATACAATCAGTAATACCCTTATACTATCAGTAATACCCTTATACTATCAGTAATAACCTTATACTATCAGTAATACCCTTATACTATCAATAATACCCTTATACTATCAGTAATACCCTTATACTATCAGTAATACCCTTATACTTTCAGTAATACCCTTATAGTATCAGTAATACCCTTATACTATCAATAATACCCTTATACTATCAGTAATACCCTTATACTTTCAATAATACCCTTATACTATCAGTAATGCCCTTATACTATCAGTAATACCCTTATACTATCAGTAATACCCTTATACTATCAGTAATACCCTTATACTATCAATAATACCCTTATACTATCAGTAATACCCTTATACTATCAGTAGTACCCTTATACTATCAGTAATGCCCTTATGCTATCAATAATACCCTTATACTATCAGTAATACCCTTATACTCTCAGTAATACCCTTATACTATCAGTAATACCCTTATACTATCAATAATACCCTTATACTATCAGTAATACCCTTATACTATTAATAATACCCTTATACTATCAGTAATACCCTTATACTATCAGTAATACCCTTATGCTATCAGTAATACTCTTATATTATCAATAGTACCCTTATAATATCAGTAATACCCTTATACTGTCAGTAATACCCTTATACTATCAGTAATACCCTTGTACTATCAGTAATACCCATATACTATCAGTAATATCCTTACACTATCAGTAATACCCTTATACTATCAGTAATACCCTTGTACTATCAGTAATACCCTTATACTATCAGTAATACCCTTATACTATCAATAATACCCTTATACTATCAGTAATACCCTTATACTATCAGTAATACCCTTATACTATCAGTATTACCCTTATACTATCAGTAATACCCTTATACTATCAGTAATACCCTTATACTATCAGTAATACCCTTATACTATCAATAATACCCTTATACTATCAGTAATACCCTTATACTATCAGTAATGCCCTTATACTATCAGTAATACCCTTATACTATCAGTAATACCCTTATACTATCAGTAATACCCTTATACTATCAATAATACCCTTATACTATCAGTAACACCCTTATACTATCAGTAATACCCTTATACTATCAGTAATACCCTTATACTATCAGTAATACCCTTATACTATCAGTAATACCCTTATACTATCAGTAATACCCTTATACTATCAGTAATACTCTTATACTATCAGTAATACCCTTATACTCTCAGTAATACCCTTATACTATCAGTAATACTCTTATACTATCAGTAATACCCTTATACTATCAGTAATACTCTTATACTGTCAGTAATACCCTTATACTATCAGTAATACTCTTATACTATCACTAATACCCTTATACTATCAGTAATACTCTTATACTATCAGTAATACCCTTATACTATCAGTAATACCCTTATACTATCAGTAATACTCTTATACTGTCAGTAATACCCTTATACTATCAGTAATACTCTTATACTATCAGTAATACCCTTATACTATCAGTAATACCCTTATACTATTAATAATACCCTTATACTATCAGTAATACCCTTATACTATCAGTAATACCCTTATACTATCAGTAATACCCTTATACTATCAATAATACCCTTATACTATCAGTAATACCCTTATACTATCAGTAATACCCTTATACTATCAGTAATACCCTTATACTATCAGTAATACTCTTATGCTATCAGTAATACCCTTATACTATCAGTAATACTCTTATACTATCAGTAATACCCTTATACTATCAGTAATCCTCTTATACTATCAGTAATACCCTTATACTATCAGTAATACTCTTATACTATCAGTAGTACCCTTATACTATCAGTAATACCCTTATACTATCAGTAATACTCTTATACTATCAGTAATACTCTTATACTATCAGTAATACCCTTATACTATCAGTAATACTCTTATACTATCAGTAGTACCCTTATACTATCAATAATTCCCTTATACTATCAGTAATACTCTTATACTATCAGTAATACCCTTATACTATCAGTAATACCCTTATACTATCAGTAATACCCTTATACTATCAGTAATACTCTTATACTATCAGTAATACCCTTATACTATCAATAATACCCTTATACTATCAGTAATACCCTTATACTATCAGACCATGTCATGTGGTATGGTTCGTTTACGGTCGTGTCGGTCAGTTATACTCTCAATTATATCACTATTATAAACAGTATTGTGCCTTCTTGTTATTCAATACAGAGGAAGGCTGTGGTTCGTACGTTGGACTACGTGTGGCCAGCAGTAACAGCCTGGTTGATTATTCCCTTATCCACTGGGAAGCCTTGTCAAGGACTCGGCCGCTGGGGCGTTGACCCCCGGAACACCCTCCAGGTAGACCCCAGGAACACCCTCCAGGTGTCATGTGGGGGTTCGATAACGTGGATCGGGTAATAACACTCACGTTGGATGTTCTGGTATATTGGGTGGAATATAAGGGAAGCACCAAGCTTTGACCTGCCGCCTGTCTAACGTCTCTACTTAAACTGGCTTGCTGAGTGCCACGGAGGGCAGCGGCGTTCAAAACATGCTAGGTCAGCTGAACAGTGCATGACAAGTGATTCACACAGACGGTTGGTAGTGAGTCATACTACTGGTAACTGGTTACTGGCTACTGGTTACTAGGACCTGATACTACTGAGACAGGTATACCCCAGGAACACCCTCCAGGTATACTCCAGGAACACCCTCCAGGTATACCCCAGGGACACTCTCCAGGTATGCCCCAGATACACCTTCCAGGTATACCCCAGGGACACCCTCCAGGTATACTCCAGGAACACCCTCCAGGTATACCTCATGGACACCCTCCAGGTATATCCCAAGGACACCCTCCAGGTATACCTCAGGGACACCCTCCAGGTATATCCCAAGGACACCCTCCAGGTATACCTCAGGGACACCCTCCAGGAATACCCCTGGAACACCTTCCAGGTATACCCCAGGGACACCCTCCTGGTATACCCTAATGACACCCCTCTAAGCATACCCCTTAGACACCTTCCAGGTATACCACGGGGGCACCCTCCAGATATGGTGTTAAACCGGAGACGGTAGAAGACAGGGTAATCAGTCCCTCAGCCTAGGTTCTCACCACCTTGGTGTTGCATACCTGGAGTATAGGGTGTTTCGGGGCTCAACGCCCTCGCGGCCCGGTCCACGACCAGGCCTCCCGGTGGATCAGGGCCTGATCAACTGAGGCTGTTACTGCTGGCCGCACGTAATCCAACGTACGAACCACAGCCCGGCTGATCCGACACCGTCTTTAGGTATCTGTCCAGCTCCCTCTTGAAGACAACCAGGGGTCTTCCCGTAATGCCCCTTATTGCTGGTGGGAGGCTGTTGAACAGTCTTGGGCCCCTAGTGGATGGTTCCACTGTGATCATCACACCTCACCTAACTACAGTATATAAGCCACTTCTCCCACCATATGCTGTACTTTCTACAAGACTGATGGACTAAGCACATTGCTTTCAGGCTGAGGGACTGATTGCTTCAAACTCCTCCTCTTTTTCCACCATTCTTCTTAGTATTGGACTGATGAAGCCACTGTGTGGCGAAACGTTTCCTCAATAACGATTCCCAAATGTTGCACAAGAACATAAGAATGGAGGAACACTGCAGAAGGCCTACTGGCCCATACATGGCACATCCTTATCAAAACCACCGCTACCCAAGAATTTACTCCCGTACCCAAGACACCAATCACCTAGTATGGCTCAGTAGGCCTGCTGCAGTGTTCCTCCACTCTTATCTTCTTAGGTACGTTACCTTATACCGGCAAATACTTTGAAGGGAAGAAACAGTCGCCATAGGCTTACTTTTAGAGCCCCCCAAAGGGCTCATTTAGTGACGCTACTTAACAGTAGGTTGTTCCAGTCATTCACAGTCCCATTGTACCCACTACAGTGGCGTTCTGTGTGTAATATAGTACACACTGCATTTAAAGCAGAGAGAACATCTTGTCTGCGATGCGGTGCAGTGCAGCTGCCGAGGGGAAAAGCAAGAGCTTTCTTGAGAATGGAGGAGCACTGCAACAGGCCTACTGGCCCATACTAGGCAGGTCCTTCTCAAACTCTCCAACAAAAATATTATCTGTAATAAAGTTGGTAGAATTACCGACAATATGTAAAGTAAAAGGACACAAATGCAACTAATGTGACATTTATTGTGGCAACGTTTCGCTCTCCAGGAGTTTTATCAAGCTCCTGGAGAGCGAAACGTTGCCACAATAAATGTCACATTAGTTGCACTTGTGTCCTTTTAGTTTACAAAAATATTATCTCTTTAAAAGGGATATACCTGGAGTATACCTGGAGGGGGGTTCGAGGGTGAACGCCCCCGCGGCCCGGTCTGTGACCAGGCTAAATAAATACAAATTTAGAAAAGTTAGAAGATAATTTGGTGGTGATCAAATGCCCTTTGGAAACGATATAAGGCCATTTAAACAAGGTCTTTTTAATCGAAAAGCCTTTTAAACAAAGTTATTTTTGAACAAGGCCTTTTAAACAAAGGTCTTTAAAACAAAGACCCTTTAAACAAAACCCTTTAAAGTTGATTTAAGTCTTTCCGGGTTAAGCAAATGACATTTCACACATCGTAAAGTGACCTTCGCACACATGCTAATGGCCATTAGGACACAACAATGGCCATTTAAACGTGATAAACAACACCATAGGTGGTAGAAAATGCTACTTACTGTATCATATAAGGCAGTTTAGCGGTGATAAACTTTAAACGTGATAAATTAAGAACATAAGAACATAAGAACATAAGAACGAAGGAACACTGCAGAAGGCCTACTGGCCCATGCGAGGCAGGTCCAAGTCTCCTACCGGCTTAAGCCAATGCACCCAACCTAGTCAGGTCAGGTCACATTGACTTAAGGGAGGGACACGGCAACCGACCTGGTAGCACAAGCTATCAGGTCTAACTCACACCCACCCACATCTACTCATGTATTTATCCAACCTATTTTTAAAGCTACACAACGTTCTGGCCTCTATAACGGTACTTGGGAGTTTGTTCCACTCATCCACAACTCTGTTACCAAACCTGGCTTTAGAAGTGAGATAGAAGGTGTGACAATGTTGGTGGAATTACCCACTGTTGCATATGCGTCTTACCTAACAATTACCCACAATATGTAATTTGTCATTTTTTTATATTCTTGCGACGTTTCGCTCTCCAGGAGCTTTGTCAAATCGTTATAAACAACATAGGGATACAGAGGGTGCACTCAGGTGCACTTCTGCATGTGGAGCAGCGGGTCACCAGTAGTCGATTATATCGATTCCAGGCTGAGGGACTGATTACCCCAACATCCTTCTGAGTCTTCAACCACTCTTTTGTGAAGAATTGAGACACTTGTGCAGCACATGGGAATCTTTATTGAAGAAACGTTTCGCCACACAGTGGCTTCATCAGTCCAATACAAAGTAGAAATGGGTAAGGAGAGGAGAAGTTTGAGGTTACCTGGAGGTTATTCCGGGGATCAACGCCCCCGCGGCCCGGTCCATGACCAGGCCTTCCCGATGGATCAGGGCCTGATCAACTAGGCTGTTACTGCTGGCCGCACGCAGTCCAACGTACGAGCCACAGCCCGGCTGATCCGGCACTGACTTTAGGTATCTGTCTAGCTCTCTCTTGAAGGCAGCCAGGGGCTTATTGGAAATTCCCTAATGCTTGATGGGAGGCTGTTGAACAGTCTTGGGCCCCGGACACTTATGGTGTTTTCCCTTAGTGTACCAATGGCGCCTCTACTTTTTATTGGGGGCATTTTGCATCGCCTGCCCAGTCTTTTACTTTCGTAGTGAGTGATTTCTGTGTGCAGACCATTCCTTCCAAGATTTTCCAAGTGTAGATTATGATATATCTCTCTCTCTCCTGCGTTCCAACGAGTACAAGTCAAGTGCTTCCAAGCGTTCACAGTAGTTAAGGTGCTTGACAGAACTTATACGTGCAGTAAAGGATCTCTGTACACTCTCTAGATCTGCGATTTCACCTGCTTTGAATGGAGATGTTAATGTACAGCAGTATTCCAGCCTAGAGAGAACAAGTGATTTGAAAAGGATCATCATGGGCTTGGCATCTCTCTTTTTGAACGTTCTCATTATCCATCCTACCATTTTCTTTGCACTTGTGATCGTGGCACTGTTGTGATCCTTGAAAGTGAGATCCTCAGACATTACTACTCCCAGGTCCCTTACATTATTTTTTCCGCTCTATTGTATGGCCAGAGTCTGTAGTATACTCTGTTCTAGTTATTATCTCCTCTAGTTTTCCATAACGGAGTAGTTGGAATTTGTCCTCATTGAACATCATATTGTTTACCGTTGCCCACTGGAAAACTTTGTTTATATCTTCTTGGAGGTTAACCGCGTCCTCAGCAGATGACAGCCTCATGCAGATCCTAGTATCATCCGCAAAGGATGGTACGGTGCTGTGATGTATATCTCTGTCTATGTCTGATATGAGGATAAGGAATAAGAGGGGGCGAGTACTGTGCCTTGTGGAACAGAGCTCTTCACTATGGCAGCCTCCGATTTTACTCTGTTGACCACTACTCTTTGTGTTCGATTTGTTAGGAAGTTGAAGATCCATTTCCCCACTTTCCCAGTTATTCCTTTAGCACGTATTTTATGGGCTATTACGCCATGATCGCATTTGTCAAATGCTTTTGCAATGCCTGTGTATATTACATCTGCATTCTGATTTTCTTCCAGTGCATCCAAGGCCATATCATAGTGATCCAGTAGTTGTGAGAGGCAGGAGCGACCTGCTCTGAACCCATGTTGCCTTGGATTGTGCAGATTTTGGGAATCCATGTGATTTGCAATCCTGCTTCTTAGCACTCTTTCAAAGATTTTTATGATGTGGGACGTCAGAACTATTGGTCTATAGTTCTTAGCTAATGCTTTGCTGCCACCTTTATGGAGTGGGGCTATATCCGTTGTTTTAAGTGACTGGAATTTCACCCATGTCCAAGCTCCTCCTCCATAGTGTACTTAGGGCACGCGAGAAGGGTTTCTTGCAGTTCTTAATGAAAACAGAGTTCCACGAGTCTGGGCCCGGGGCTGAGTGCATGGGCATGTTGTCAATGACTTTTTCGGAATCTATCGGAGTTAGGGTAATGTCGGAAATCTGGCATACATTTATGGAGTTTTGAGGCTCATTCATGAAGAAATCATTTGGGTCGTCGATCCTCAGATCGATTAGTGGTTCACTAAATACAGAGTCGTACTGGGATTTCAATATTTCACTCATTTCCTTGTTGTCATCTGTGTAAGTCCCATCCTGTTTGAGTAAGGGCCCAATACTAGATGTGGTATTTGCTTTGTTTTTGGCATATGAAAAGAAATATTTTGAATATCTTTCAATTTCACTAATAGCTTTAAGCTCCTCCTGTCTCTCCTGGTTCCTGTAAGAGTCATGTAACTTAAGTTCGATAGCTTCCACTTCCCTAGTCAGCGCCTCCTTTCGTGTATCAGATATTGTAGCACTCCTGAGGAGCTCAGTGACTCTTCGTCGTCTTCTGTAGAGGGAGCGTCTTTCTCTCTCCAGTTTACTCCTGCTCTTCTTCTTAGGGGAATATGCCTAGAACATGCTTCAGCTGCCAGGAAGCTGATCTTTTCAAGGCAAGGTAATCAGTCCCTCAACCTGGAATCGATGTGTTCAGTCCATCACTCTTGTAGGAAGTGCAGCATAGGGCCAGAGAGGTGGTTTATTTACTGCAGTCAGATGAGGTGAAGAAGGAGGAGGTGGGATCACAGTGGGACCTGCCACTAGTGTAAGTAGGTCGTCGTCCAAACGTTGGGCAAGAGTTGAAGTCTTTGTACCAAGATCCCATGATGTTGCAGTGTCTGACAGATGTGATGAATGGTTCAGAAAACTGACAAGTTGAAGAACTGAGACACTTATGCAACACTTATGCATAAGTGTCTCAATTCTTGGTACAAAGACTTCACCGCTTGCCCAACCTTTGGACGACGACCTACTTACACTAGTGGCAGGTCCCACTGTGATCCCGCCTCCTCCTGCTTCACCTCATCTGACTGCAGTATATAAACCACCTCTCTGGCCCTATGCTGCACTTCCTACAAGAGTGATGGACTGAACACATCGAATCCAGGTTGAGAGACTGATTACCTCAAACTTCTTCTCTCCTTACCCATTTCTACTTTGTATTGGACTGATGAAGCCACTGTGTGGCGAAACGTTTCTTCAATAAAGATTCCCATGTGTTGCATAAGTGTCTCAATTCTTCAACTTGTCGGTTTTCTAAACCATTCATCACACTCTTTTGTGCGTTGGACTGATGAAGCCACTGTGGGCGAAACGTTTCCTCAATAAATATACCCAAGTGTTGCACATCTGTCTAATGTAGATAAATGGTTCTCTGAACCATTTATCAACACTCCTATTTTTTCCAATTTTCTCAGCTTAGATGAAGCATTTTTCTTCTTCAAGGTTTCCTCAGCTAAGTTGGGTCAAGCTTCGAATCTAAGCTTGACTCACGTATATTAGATATATATACCTTTCCATTTTATATTTAAAGTACACGATAACCTGACCCAAAGAATGGCGAAAAAAGTTTGACCTCTGGCCGAGACCGACATGGCCAGCTTGGCTGAATAAGCCATATAAGCCAGGAGGCTTGGTCTGAGACCAGTCATCCACAAGTAGTCAGAGTCAGCTGCGCCAGTTAGCACTTTCCATCCCTTCCCTGGAGTGTCATTCTGCACTGCGCTGGCTGAGATGTGGGCGGGTGAGGCGCGTAAGGCTACGCCAGCCAGATTGACTGGCGTCATCCTCAATTAGCGCAGGTTGCCAACTCTGCCTTACCCCTGTCAGGGGGGCAATAGTAGTAGCCCTGCCACTGACCC
This sequence comes from Cherax quadricarinatus, assembly GCF_038502225.1. Lineage (NCBI taxonomy): Eukaryota > Metazoa > Arthropoda > Malacostraca > Decapoda > Parastacidae > Cherax > Cherax quadricarinatus. Next base: position 49,450 of record NW_027197242.1, on the reverse strand, counting down.
GGCGGCAGTGGTGTGCTGCAGCAAACATACACTACTATAACTATTGCTACTTCTACTATTACACGCACACAGCTGTACATTCTTGTACGAAGCTTCTGTACAGCTGTACTACACTCGTGTACGATGCTTCTGTACAGTTGTACGAAGCTTCTGCACAGTTGTACTACACTCTTATACGAAGCTTCTGTACATCTGTGCACTCTTACAGGAGCGCAAGTGACCTCAATTCACCCTCTATAACAAGCAAGTCTCACGAGCCGTCTCAGCCCTTAAACCCAACAATAACAACAACAACAATGGCGCTGTTAAAGACGCTACCTCAGACGGCGGAGGTGTATTAAGTCTCACGGTATCTCCCTCAATTTACACAACCTTCAGGTCTCCACTTATTGGAACCATCCGCTCTGTTACGTCACTCTTGTAAGCAAGTCTTACGTTCTTTCAAGTGTCTTCTGGACTCGAAGCTACGTACACCTGAAATATTTTCCCCAGTTAGGTAGCAAGGGGCGCTGCATCTCGGCTCCAGAAACAAGCAGCAGCTGCAGCCGCTAGAATTGCAAGAACAGCAGCAGCAGCCGCTAAAGCTGCAACACCACCACTAGCAGCCGCTAGAGCTGCAACACCAGCAGCAGCCGCTAGAGCTGCAACACCAGCAGCAGCCGCTAGAGCTGCAACACCACCACCAGCCGCTAGAACCGCAACAACACCACCAGCAGCCGCTAGAACCGCAACAACACCACCAGCAGCCGCTAGAACCGCAACAACACCACCAGCAGCCGCTAGAACCGCAACAACACCACCAGCAGCCGCTAGAACCGCAACAACACCACCAGCAGCCGCTAGAACCGCAACAACACCACCAGCAGCCGCTAGAACCGCAACAACACCACCAGCAGCCGCTAGAACCGCAACAACACCAGCAGCAGCCGCTAGAGCCGCAACAACACCACCAGCAGCCGCTAGAACCGCAACAACACCAGCAACAGTCGCTAGAGCTGCAACAACACCACCAGCAGCCGCTAGAACCGCAACAACACCAGCAGCAGCCACTAGAGCTGCAACAACACCACCAGCAGCCGCTAGAACCGCAACAACACCACCAGCAGCCGCTAGAGCCGCAACAACAGCAACTTACACCTACGGGAGCAGAATACAGCACACAGCATCGAGCTACGTGTACCACACCTTGTAACTACACGAGAAAATAGCAAAAATAACAAGAGAGCGCTTAATTCTCACTTAGGAATTATGCATGGTACTTCATACAGGTGGACCGAGGTTGGTGGACCAGTATTGGTGACCAGGGGTTGGTGGACCTGGGTTGGAGGACCTAGGTTGGTGAACCGGGGTTGATGGACAAGGGTTGATGGACCGGAGTTGGTGGACCGGGGTTGGTGGACCGGGTTTGGTGGACCGGAGTTGGTAGACCGGGGTTGGTGGACCGGAGTTGGTGGACCAGGGTAACACCACAAACTCCACGTTCTTCGCAACTATCATAAGAAAGTAACGAATGCATTAACATCATTCTCTCTCTCTCTCTCTCTCTCTCTCTCTCTCTCTCTCTCTCTCTCTCTCTCTCTCTCTCTCTCTCTCACACACACTCACTCTCTGGTGACGTGTAGTGTCGTACAGCAACGCTCACTGTACACAAGGCGTGGAGGCGTCTGACGCTTCTTGTATTGATCAGGTCTGCCACCACTATACACACTCCCACCTGTCTCATACACCAGGCATACACGCTCACCCACAACCACCCGGCTCATACACCAGGCATACACGCTCACCCACAACCACCCGGCTCATACACCAGGCATACACGCTCACCCACAACCACCCGGCTCATACACCAGGCATACACGCTCACCCACAACCACCCGGCTCATACACCAGGCATACACGCTCTCACTACCTGTCTTATACGTGAGACATACACGTTCAGGCCAACTTAATAGTACTATACACAGACACACTTGTCACATACGATTGGTATGTGACAAGTGCGTGATAACCGCATGATAGCAGTATGATAAAGAGAAACAGCGCGATAATGAGGCAGAGGTAGAAACCTCAGAGACTAGCCTGAATTACGGCAGTTTGGATGACACTACTAGTCAGTGATCGGAGGTTCTCTTCGAAGAAAAATAATTTGGAAATCCCGCAAAGACCCTTAAAAATGGCAAAAAAAAAAAAAAAGCCTATAGCAATTCCAAATTAAGCCAGATCAGGTGCCAAACTAAGACGAGACTTCAGATTCCTTGATATACGATGCTACATTTCGGTTCTGCCAAGACGTGACTGTAACCTGACAAGAAGGGAACTGGGACCAGATAAAGCACACCTTGGGTGCTCTTAAAAAGGATGCAAGGTGCTAAGCACCCGTCACCTATGAGGAAAATCAGCTGATCCACAACACACGACCAGAAGCAGATCCACAACACACGACCAGAAGCAGATCCACAACACACGACCAGAAGCAGATCTACAACACGACCAGAAGCAGATCCACAACACTCGACCAGAAGCAGATCCACAACACACGACCAGAAGCAGATCCACAACACTCGACCAGAAGCAGATCTACAACACTCGACCAGAAGCAGATCTACAACACTCGACCAGAAGCAGATCTACAACACTCGACCAGAAGCAGATCCACAACACACGACCAGAAGCAGATCCACAACACTCGACCAGAAGCAGATCTACAACACTCGACCAGAAGCAGATCCACAACACACGACCAGAAGCAGATCCACAACATTCGACCAGAAGCAGATCTACAACACGACCAGAAGCAGATCCACAACACTCGACCAGAAGCAGATCCACAACACTCGACCAGAAGCAGATCCACAACACACGACCAGAAGCAGATCCACAACACTCGACCAGAAGCAGATCTACAACACTCGACCAGAAGCAGATCTACAACACTCGACCAGAAGCAGATCTACAACACTCGACCAGAAGCAGATCCACAACACTCGACCAGAAGCAGATCTACAACACTCGACCAGAAGCAGATCTACAACACTCGACCAGAAGCAGATCCACAACACTCGACCAGAAGCAGATCCACAACACTCGACCAGAAGCAGATCTACGACACTCGACCAGAAGCAGATCTACAACACTCGAAAAGAAGCAGATCCACAACACTCGACCAGAAGCAGATCTACAACACTCGACCAGAAGCAGATCTACAACACACGACCAGAAGCAGATCTACAACACTCGACTAGAAGCAGATCCACAACACTCGACCAGAAGCAGATCTACAACACTCGACCAGAAGCAGATCCACAACACTCGACCAGAAGCAGATCCACAACACTCGACCAGAAGCAGATCTACAACACTCGACCAGAAGCAGATCTACAACACTCGACCAGAAGCAGATCCACAACACTCGACCAAAAGCAGATCCACAACACTCGACCAGAAGCAGATTCACAACACTCGACCAGAAGCAGATCTACAACACTCGACCACAAGCAGATCTACAACACTCGACCAGAAGCAGATCCACAACACTCGACCAGAAGCAGATCTACAACACTCGACCAGAAGCAGATCTACAACACACGACCAGAAGCAGATCTACAACACTCGACTAGAAGCAGATCCACAACACTCGACCAGAAGCAGATCCACAACACTCGACCAGAAGCAGATCTACAACACTCGACCAGAAGCAGATCCACAACACTCGACCAGAAGCAGATCTACAACACACGACCAGAAGCAGATCCACAACACTCGACCAGAAGCAGATCTACAACACTCGACCAGAAGCAGATCTACAACACTCGACCAGAAGCAGATCCACAACACTCGACCAGAAGCAGATTCACAACACTCGACCAGAAGCAGATCTACGACACTCGACCAGAAGCAGATCTACAACACTCGAAAAGAAGCAGATCCACAACACTCGACCAGAAGCAGATCTACAACACTCGACCAGAAGCAGATCTACAACACACGACCAGAAGCAGATCTACAACACTCGACTAGAAGCAGATCCACAACACTCGACCAGAAGCAGATCTACAACACTCGACCAGAAGCAGATCCACAACACTCGACCAGAAGCAGATCCACAACACTCGACCAGAAGCAGATCTACAACACTCGACCAGAAGCAGATCTACAACACTCGACCAGAAGCAGATCCACAACACTCGACCAAAAGCAGATCCACAACACTCGACCAGAAGCAGATTCACAACACTCGACCAGAAGCAGATCTACAACACTCGACCACAAGCAGATCTACAACACTCGACCAGAAGCAGATCCACAACACTCGACCAGAAGCAGATCTACAACACTCGACCAGAAGCAGATCTACAACACACGACCAGAAGCAGATCTACAACACTCGACTAGAAGCAGATCCACAACACTCGACCAGAAGCAGATCCACAACACTCGACCAGAAGCAGAT
>NW_027197242.1:17500-40000 GCF_038502225.1 Cherax quadricarinatus | reverse complement strand
GATGTAGTGGAGGCAGGATCCATACATAGCTTTAAGCAGAGGTATGATAAAGCTCACGGCTCAGGGAGAGTGACCTAGTAGCGATCAGTGAAGAGGCGGGGCCAGGAGCTCGGACTCGACCCCTGCAACCTCAACTAGGTGAGTACACACACACACACACACACACACACACACACACACTCATTAAAAACGAGTGGGGTTTTGAGAAAATGGAAGGAATGGATGGCACGGGCGAAAGGGACTACTTAGTAGGAACAATCCAGTCTGAGGGACATAAGGTGATAATTGCAGTAATGTACAACCCACCACAGAACTGCAGGAGGCCAAGAGAAGAATACGATGAGAGCAACAGAGCAATGATCGACACACTAGCCGAGGTGGCCAGGAGAGCACACATGGGGGGAGCAAAGTTACTAGTTATGGGTGATTTCAATCACAAGGAGATTGACTGGGAAAACCTGGAGCCCCATGGGGGTCCCGAAACATGGAGAGCCAAGATGATGGATGTGGTACTGGAAAACCTCATGCATCAACATGTTAGAGACACTACCAGAGAGAGAGGAGAGGATGAACCAGCAAGGTTGGACCTTGTATTCACCATGAGTAGTTCGGACATCGAGGGTATCATGTATGAAAGGCCCCTGGGAGCTAGTGATCATGTGGTTCTGTGCTTCGACTACATAGTTGAGCTCCAAGTGGAGAGAGTAGCAGGAATAGGCTGGGAAAAACCAAACTACAAAAGGGGGAACTACTCAGGCATGAGGAACTTCCTTCAAGACATTCAGTGGGAGAGGGAACTGACAGGAAAACCAGTACAAGAAATGATGGACTATGTAGCAACAAAATGCAAGGAGGCAGAGGAGAGGTTTGTTCCCAAGGGAAACAGAAATAATGGGAAGAACAGAACGAGTCCTTGGTTCACCCAAAGGTGTAGGGAGGCAAAAACTAGGTGTACTAGAGAATGGAAAAGGTACAGAAGACAGAGAACTCAGGAAAATAAAGAAATCAGCCGAAGAGCCAGAAACGAATATGCACAGATAAGAAGGGAGGCTCAGAGACAATATGAAAATGACATAGCATCAAAAGTAAAGACTGACCCGAAGCTGTTGTACAGCCACATCAGGAGGAAAACAACAGTCAAGGACCAGGTAATCAGACTGAGGAAGGGTGATGGGGAATTCACAAGAAACGACCGAGAGGTTTGTCAGGAGCTCAACACAAGATTTAAAGAGGTATTTACAGTGGAAACCAGTAGGACTCCAAGAAATCAGAACAGGGGGGCACACCAGCAAGTGCTGGATGAGGTACATATAACCAAGGAGGAGGTGAAGAAGCTGCTATGCGAACTTGACACCTCAAAGGCGGTGGGACCAGACAACATCTCTCCATGGGTCCTTAAAGAGGGAGCAGAGATATTGTGTGAGCCATTAACAAAGATCTTCAACACATCATTTGAAACTGGGCAACTCCCTGAGGTATGGAAAATGGCAAATGTAGTCCCAATTTTTAAAAAGGGAGACAGACATGAGGCACTAAACTACAGACCTGTATCACTAACGTGTATAGTATGCAAGGTCATGGAGAAGATCATCAGGAGGAGAGTGGTGGGGCACCTGGAAAGAAACAAGTGTATAATTGACAACCAGCACGGTTTCAGGGAAGGAAAATCCTGTGTCACAAACCTACTAGAGTTTTATGACAAGGTGACAGAAGTAAGACAAGAGAGAGAGGGGTGGATCGACTGCATATTTTTGGACTGCAAGAAGGCCTTCGACACAGTTCCTCACAAGAGGTTACTGCAAAAGCTAGAGGACCAGGCACACATAACAGGAAAGGCACTGCAATGGATCAGAGAATATCTGACAGGGAGGCAACAACGAGTCATGGTACGCGACGAGGTGTCAGAGTGGGCGCCTGTGACAAGCGGGGTTCCACAGGGGTCAGTCCTAGGACCTGTGCTGTTCTTGGTATATGTGAACGACATAACGGAAGGGATAGACTCAGAAGTGTCCTTGTTTGCAGATGATGTGAAGTTAATGAGAAGAATCAAATCGGACGAGGATCAGGCAGGACTACAAAGAGACCTGGACAGGCTACAAGCCTGGTCCAGCAACTGGCTCCTTGAATTTAACCCTGCCAAATGCAAAGTCATGAAGATTGGGGAAGGGCAAAGAAGACCGCAGACACAATATAGTTTAGATGGCCAAAGACTGCAAACCTCACTCAAGGAAAAAGATCTGGGGGTGAGTATAACACCGAGCATATCTCCTGAGGCGCACATCAATCAGATAACTGCTGCAGCATACGGGCGCCTGGCAAACCTACGGATAGCGTTCCGATACCTCAGTAAGGATTCGTTTAAGACTCTGTATACCATCTACGTCAGGCCCATACTGGAGTATGCAGCACCAGTTTGGAATCCACACCTAGTCAAGCACGTCAAGAAATTAGAGAAAGTGCAAAGGTTTGCAACAAGACTAGTCCCAGAGCTACGGGGATTGTCCTATGAAGAAAGGTTGAGGGAAATCGGCCTGACGACACTGGAGGACAGGAGGGTCAGGGGAGACATGATAACGACATATAAAATACTGCGCGGAATAGACGAGGTGGACAAAGACGGGATGTTCCAGAGATGGGACACAGACACAAGAGGTCACAATTGGAAGTTGAAGACTCAGATGAATCAAAGGGATGTTAGGAAGTATTTCTTCAGTCATAGAGTAGTCAGGCCATGGAATAGCCTAGAAAGTGATGTAGTGGAGGCAGGAACCATACATAGTTTTAAGGCGAGGTATGATAGAGCTCATGGGGCAGGGAGAGAGAGGACCTAGTAGCAATCAGCGAAGAGGCGGGGCCAGGAGCTGTGACTCGACCCCTGCAACCACAAATAGGTGAGTACAAATAGGTGAGTACACACACACACACACACACACACAGACACACACACACACACACACACACACACACACACACACACACACACACACACACAGACACACACACACAGTGAATCAGAGGTACTGAGAGCCAGAGGTAAGAACCAGAGGTACTGAGAACCAGAGGTGTGAATCAGAGGTACTGAGAACCAGAGGTGAGAACCAGAGGTATGAACCAGAGGTACTGAGAAACAGAGGTGAGAACCAGAGGTACTGAGAACCAGAGGTAGTGAGAACCGGGCAGAGGTACAGAGAACCAGAGATGTGAACTGGACAGAGGTACAGAGAACCAAATGCACTGAGAACACCAGAGGTGTGAACCAGAGGTGAGAAAGAGACAGAGGTACTGAGAACCAAAGGTAAGAATCAGAGGTACAGAAAACCAAAAGTGGGAACCAGAGGTACTGAGAACCAGACAAAGGTACAAAGAACCAAAGGAAACAACAACAACCTTTAGTTTATCCCAACAGACCAACAGACCAACAGACCAACAGACCAACAGACCAACAGAGGGACTATCCTAGGCGACACCAACTACTATCAAGAACGAACTAGGAAAAAATCGGACTCTTGAATTTCAAGATTAAGAGAGCAGACAAGAGTCCAGAGAGCTAAGAGTCGAGTTTCTAGAAGCCAACAGGAAAAATAACAGACAACTCTAGCAACTCTGTGGCGGCCTTGTTCGTTAGCACCTCCAACAGTAGACTCCATTACGGGAATGGAGGCTACTGTTGGAGGTGCTAACAAACTTCACTCGAACACCTAGTCTGGGCTATATTAACTACACCCAGGTACCTAAAACAAGCTACACTCAGGTACACAAACTACACCCAGGTACACTGACTACACTCAGGTACACAGACTACACCCAGGTACACAGACTACACTCAGGTACACTGACTACACTCAGGTACACAGACTACACCCAGGTACACTGAATACACTCAGGTACAATGACTACACTCAGGTACACAAACTACACCCAGGTACACTGACTATATACACTCAGGTACACAGACTACACCCAGGTACACAGACTACACCCAGGTACACAGATTACACCCAGGTACACAGACTACACACAGGTACACATGCTACTCCCAGGTACACAGACTACACCCAGGTACACAGACTACACCCAGGTACACAGGCTACACCCATGTACACAGACTACACCCAGGTACACAGTCTACACCCAGGTACACTGACTACACCCAGGTACACAAACTACACCCAGGTACACAGACTACACTCAGGTACACAGATTGCACCCAGGTACACAGATTACACCCAGGTACACAGACTACACACATGTACACAGACTACACCCAGGTACACAGACTACACCCAGGTACACAGACTACACCCAGGTACACAGACTACACACAGGTACACTGACTACACCCAGGTACACAAACTACACCCAGGTACACAGACTACACCCAGGTAAACAGACTACACCCAGGTACACAGGCTACGCCCAGGTACACAGACTACACCCAGGTACACAGACTACACCCAGGTACACAGACTACACCCAGGTACACTGACTACACCCAGGTTCACAGACTACACCCAGGTACACAGACTACACCCAGGTACACAGACTACACCCAGGTACACAGGCTACGCCCAGGTACACAGACTACACCCAGGTACACAGACTACACCCAGGTACACTGACTACCCCAGGTACACAGACTACACCCAGGTGCACAGACTACACCCAGGTACACAGACTACACCCAGGTACACAGGCTACACCCAGGTACACAGACTACACCCAGGTACACTGACTACACCCAGGTACACAAACTACACCCAGGTACACAGACTACACCCAGGTACACAGACTACACCCAGGTACACAGGCTACGCCCAGGTACACAGACTACACTCAGGTACACAGACTACACCCAGGTACACAGACTACACCCAGGTACACAGACTACACCCAGGTACACAGACTACACACAGGTACACTGACTACACCCAGGTACACAAACTACACCCAGGTACACAGACTACACCCAGGTACACAGACTACACCCAGGTACACAGGCTACGCCCAGGTACACAGACTACACCCAGGTACACAGACTACACCCAGGTACACTGACTACACCCAGGTTCACAGACTACACCCAGGTACACAGACTACACCCAGGTACACAGACTACACCCAGGTACACAGGCTACGCCCAGGTACACAGACTACACCCAGGTACACAGACTACACCCAGGTACACTGACTACCCCAGGTACACAGACTACACCCAGGTGCACAGACTACACCCAGGTACACAGACTACACCCAGGTACACACGCTACACCCAGGTACACAGACTACACCCAGGTACACTGAGTACACCCAGGTACACAAACTACACCCAGGTACACAGACTACACCCAGGTACACAGACTACACCCAGGTGCACAGGCTACGCCCAGGTACATAGACTACACTCAGGTACACAGACTACACCCAGGTACACAGACTACACCCAGGTACACTGACTACACCCAGGTTCACAGACTACACTCAGGTACACAGACTACACCCAGGTACACAGACTACATCCAGGTACACAGGCTACGCCCTGGTACACAGACTACACCCAGGTACACAGACTACACCCAGGTACACTGACTACCCCAGGTACACAGACTACACCCAGGTACACGGACTACACCCAGGTACACAGACTACACCCAGGTACACAGACTACACCCAGGTACACAGACTACAGCCAGGTACACAGGCTACGCCCAGGTACACAGATTACACCCAGGTACACAGACTACACCCAGGTACACTGACTACCCCAGGTACACAGACTACACCCAGGTACACAGACTACACCCAGGTACACAGACTACACCCAGGTACACAGACTACACCCAGGTACACAGGTTACACCCAGGTACACTGACTACCCCCAGGTACACAGACTATCCCCAGGTACACAGACTACACTCAGGTACACAGACTACCCCCAGGTACACTGACTACCCCCAGGTACACAGACTACCCCCAGGTACACTGACTACCCCCAGGTACACAGACTACCCCCAGGTACACAGACTACCCCCAGGTACACTGACTACCCCCAGGTACACAGACTACCCCCAGGTACACAGACTACACTCAGGTACACAGGTTACACCCAGGTACACAGACTACACCCAGGTACACTGACTACCCCCAGGTACACAGACTACCCCCAGGTACACAGACTACCCCCAGGTACACTGACTACCCCCAGGTACACAGACTACCCCCAGGTACACAGACTACACCCAGGTACACAGGCTACACCCAGGTACACAGACTACCCCCAGGTACACAGACTACACTCAGGTACACAGGTTACACCCAGGTACACAGACTACACCCAGGTACGCTTTGTAATACCTCTGTCCTTAGTTAATCCTTATTGATCCCACTTATTACACCACCTGGTACCACCTGCTGAGCCACCTGGCACCTGCTACACCACCTAGCACTTCCTGCACCACATGGCACTTGGTACACCACCTGGCACTTCCTCCTGTACCACCTGGAACCTCCTGCACCACCTACCACTCCCTGCTACACCACCTTCCACCTCCTGTACAACATGACACCTGCTACACCACCTGGCACCTCCTCTACCACCTGGCACCTGCTACACCACCTGTAGCCAGCATGCACACAGTGTAACGTTAATGACTCTCATAACCATCTGCCCTCCTGCGAAACGCTGGATTTCCAGCAGCACATTAAAGAGACGTTTTTACCCCTGGCTGTGTGTGGGATTACCGCCTCTATGCACCGCCGACGCTCTTACTCTGATGCCCCTCTGGTCTCCAGCTTAAGTTTCTCTACGCACGACGTATGAGAGAATTCACTGTACGCATTTTTCTTTCCTTTTAACCACTAAATGAGCTTTTTTCTCCAGGCCAGGAGCTGTCATCCGACCTGCCTCGCATGGGCCAGTATTCCTGCTGCAGTGCTCCTTCTTTCTTACGTTCTTCAACTCATTTCAAATCCCAGCTTTATTTAGTTTACGCTGCCACCCCCTGGATGCGACCCACATCAGACGACTAACACCCAGGTACCTACTTACTGAACAGGGACAGCAGGTGTGTGGATACACGCTCAGTGTTTACACCAGTACCGGGGATCGAACCCCGGACACTCAGTGTGTGAGCTGAGTGAGCTACCGACCGAGCTACGAGTCTTGCTACCCCTGATTAAAAAAAATAAACTCTGGTTGTAATTCATGATCAATGTGAGATTCTCAGACATTGTCACTCCCAGGTCTCTCACAGTAGACTTTTGATTCGAGTTTGTCTTGTACCGCTTCAGTCTACAGTTCTGCTTTGTCAAGCCGTTTAAAAGGCTTGACAAAGTTCACGAAGGGCGAAACGTTGCCACAATATAATGTCACATTAGTTGCACTTGTGTCCTTTCAACTATCGATACCACTCTCGTAGTTATTGTAGACTTGTGTGTCCAGGATGTTATGGTGTTATGATTTACGTCCTTATGTATGTTAGATGTGAGAATGAGGAAGAGATGTGGAGCGAGTACTCTCTGTATACCTGGAGGAGTATACCTGGAGTATACCTGGAGGAGTATACCTGGAGTATACCTGGAGGAGTATACCTAGACTAGTATGCCTGGAGGAATATACATGGAGGAGTATACCTGGAGGAGTATACCTGGAGGAATATGCCTGGAGGAGTATACCTGGAGGAGTATACATGGAGGAGTATACATGGAGGAGTATACATGGAGGAGTATATCTGGAGGAGCATACATGAAGGAGTATGTCTGGAGGAGTATACATGAATGAGTATACTTGGAGGAGTATACCTGGAGGAGTATGCCTTGAAGAGTATGCCTGGAGGAGTATGCTTGGAGGAATATACCTGGAGGAGTTTACCTGGAGGTTGTTCCGGGGGTCAACGCCCCCGAGGCCCGGTCCATGGAAAACTAAACTCTTCACCCTATTTGTTATTGTTTACTGTTCTGTAAGTTCTCTTTGTTGTTATTGGTAGTGGTGATGGTGGTGGTGGTGGTGGTGGTGGTGGTGGTGGTGGTGGTGGTGGTGGTCGAGGTTGTGGTAGTGGTGGTATCAGGAGAGAGAAGGTATGGGTGGCTGGGGTGTGAGAAGAGAGGAATCTAAGAGAAGAGCAGAGAGAGAGAGAGAGAGAGAGAGAGAGAGAGAGAGAGAGAGAGAGAGAGAGAGAGAGAGAGAGAGAGAGAGAGAGAGAGAGACAGACAGACAGACAGACAGACAGACAGACAGACAGAGTCAGGTACTGAGTACCTGGAATAACGTAGTGTGTTGGAGTATCTGAAATACTGTATTGGAATACCTGGAATACTGTGTTGTAATGCCTGAAATACTGTGTTGAAATATCTGGAAGTGTTGGAATATATGGAATACTGTGTTGGAATATCTGGAATACTGTGTTGGAATATCTGGAATACTGTGTTGGAGTATCTGGAATACGGTTAGAATATCTAGAACGTTGGAATATTTGGAATTGTGTCATGTGTGGGAGCATCTGGAATGGTGTCACATGTATGGATATATCTGGAACAATTACCACATCAAGTATTCCTGGAATGCTGCTTCATTTCGCCTGGAAAAAGTTTCTCTTCATTGGCACTTTGAGTCCTGGAACGTTGTCTGGAAAGGTACCACCTCAGTGACTCTGGAGCACAAGAGGAACCCTGTTAGCCCTGAGGTTTCTGGAACACAAGAGAGCTAGCTCCTTTCAGTGCTTCAGTGACATAGTGACTGAACAATCAAGGCTCAAATTACTAGATATCGTACCATCTCCCTCTAGAAAGGGGAAAAACTAGATCAGCAGTGGGTAAACTTGTGACTCCGATGGAAATAAGTCACTAGGTCTGACAATCTTGGGTTATCTTAGATAATTACACATATGCTGCTATGTATGATAATTTATGTAACTGTATTTATGTGCACGTATACTAGAGTTTCTGAAGCTCATCCAGGCTGTTCCTGCTGCCTAGGACAGATGTAGACAAAGAGAAATCTAGAAAGGAGAGACCTAGACAGGTCTATAGGGGAGGATCGTCTAAAAGGACCCAGCTAGACATTGAGGCTACAAGGGGATGCTAGGAGGATCTAGCCAGATACCGAGGCTACAAGGGGATGCTAGGAGGATCTAGCCAGATACCGAGGCTACAAGGGGATGCTAGGAGGATCTAGCCAGATACCGAGGCTACAAGGGGATGCTAGGAGGATCTAGCCAGATACCGAGGCTACAAGGGGATGCTAGGAGGACCTAGCTGGAGGCTGGGTGCACAGAGCCTCCTAGGAGAGCAGGTGTGTGGAACATTTAGTCCAGGACGTTGTAACTGCTTTATGAGTCAAACGCAGCGTTATGCTTTTTTTTTTTTTAGAACGAGAGAGTGTGTATGTGAGAGAGAGAGAGAGAGAGAGAGAGAGAGAGAGAGAGAGAGAGAGAGAGAGAGAGAGAGAGAGAGAGAGAGAGAGAGAGAGAGAGAGAGAGAGAGAGAGAGAGAGAGAGAGAGTGAGAGAGAGAGAGGGTAGAGTTGACGTGTTATTGACATAGTTACTGAAAGCGTTTGCTGGTAATATTGCTGACAGTGTTACCGACAGCGTTGCTGACAGTGTTACCGACAGCGTTGCTGACAGTGTTACCGACAGCGTTGCTGACAGTGTTATTGAGAGTGAGGCTAACAGTGTTAGTGACAGTGTTTCTGACAGTGATACTGATAGTATTGCTGACATGTTGCTGACAGTGATACTTACATTTCTAAAGTGTTACTGATGTGGTGGTGACAGTTTAGCTGACAAAGTTACTGACAGTAACACTGTAGCTGACAGAGTTACTAACAGTGACAGTGTAGCTGACAGTGTCACAGTGACAGTGCAGCTGACAGCCTAGCTAACGGTATTACACTGACAGTATAGTTGACAGCACACACAGGTAAACTGATAACATAAAGCTGATATCAAACGCTTAAAGCTGAGTTATTTTTTTGTTATTAATTTTGCAATATAGTTATCATAAACGGGATTAACTAGTCACATGATGGCTGTAGTTAGCACCTTCAAAATTTGGTTAAAAGTAATGTTGTGTCGGGAGATAACTATCCAGCAGGAGGCGTGGGACAATGTTGACATTAATTGGCCCATTAGACGGTAATTGCGAGGTTGCACAAGTGTACGTGACGTAATAGGTGTTTTAATCACTAGATCTGAAGTACCTATATATATATATATATATATATATATATATATATATATATATATATATATATATATATATATATATATATATATATATATATATATATATATATATATATATATATATATATATAAGTATATATAAGGTGGTGTTAATGCAATTTTTTTCTCTTATTCGTCGGTACTCTCCCGGTCCGGGTCTTTTCCAAGTAGTGGTGACCCGGCCTTGGCTCCCTATCTGGGGAGTGTCTCGAGACCTAAGTCTCCCATGGGAGGAGGTACAGGTACACCCTCATCTTTGGGACCAAGTGTCCCCAGGCCTAGCCACAGTCCCCGCCCTCACGGGGATCGTAGGGAGAAGCTAGGCCTCTGGTCTGCCATCTGCCCCACCCCAAAAGGGCTCGCAAATTTACGCGAGTTTACCATTCAACTGTCGACACTTCTATCCGGAAAAAAAAGCTGAGTGATTTTATGCAAATTTTCTCGTATAAGTTATTTATTTTAAAATTAATGCTAACTATCTCATTTGCATTTACATTCTTGAAGTTTGTGTCATACTTAATATTCAAAATTTACGTGAAATATCGGGAAAATTTTCAGTAAGTAAAATCACTAAATTAAGTTTAAGAAGTACAATATATTAACCTCTAGAATTACACTAAATTAACCTCTAGAATTACACTAAATTAACCTCTAGAATTACACTAAATTAACCTCTAGAATTACACTAAATTAACCTCTAGAATTACACTAAATTAACCTCTAGAATTACACTAAATTAACCTCTAGAATTACACTAAATTAACCTCTAGAATTACACTAAATTAACCTCTAGAATTACACTAAATTAACCTCTAGAATTACACTAAATGAACCTCTAGAATTACACTAAATTAACCTCTAGAATTACACTAAATTAACCTCTAGAATTACACTAAATTAACCTCTAGAATTACACTAAATTAACCTCTAGAATTACACTAAATTAACCTCTAGAATTACACTAAATTAACCTCTAGAATTACACTAAATTAACCTCTAGAATTACACTAAATTAACCTCTAGAATTACACTAAATTAACCTCTAGAATTACACTAAATTAACCTCTAGAATTACACTAAATTAACCTCTAGAATTACACTAAATTAACCTCTAGAATTACACTAAATTAACCTCTAGAATTACACTAAATTAACCTCTAAAATTACACTAAATTAACCTCTAGAATTACACTAAATTAACCTCTAGAATTACACTAAATTAACCTCTAGAATTACACTAAATTATCCTCTAGAATTACACTAAATTAACCTCTAGAATTACACTAAATTAACCTCTAGAATTACACTAAATTATCCTCTAGAATTATACTAAATTAACCTCTAGAACTGCACTAAATTCTACTCTCTACGATGACCCGTTTTCTCTTGGCCAGCGATGACCTCAATGGCCGACTACCAGACTGCTTTATGAATGTAAACAAAAGAATCCCCTTTTCTCATCTCTCCAATATAATCCCCTCTCTTTCCCTTCCTTTCCCCTCTGTATCACATGCAAAGTACTCAGACCAGATCTTTCCTTTTGAACTTAAGACAGAAAAAGAGGTGGCCTTTTTTTAAGGTCTAAATGGTAAGATATTACAAAGACCCCGATGGAAATACAGTGGACCCCCGGTTAACGAACTTTTTTCATTCCAGTAGTATGTTCAGGTGCCAGTACTGACCGAATTTTTTCCCATAAGGAATATTGTGAAGTAGATTAGTCCATTTCAGACCCCCAAACATACACGTACAAACGCATTACATAAATACACTTACATAATTAGTATTAATGTAAGAGTGAGGTAGACAGTGTTAATGTGAGAGTGAGGTAGACAGTGTTAATGTGAGAGTGAGGTAGACAGTGTTAATGTAAGAGTGAGGTAGACAGTGTTAATGTGAGAGTGAGGTAGACAGTGTTAATGTGAGAGTGAGGTAGACAGTGTTAATGTAAGAGAAAGGTAGACAGTGTTAATGTAAGAGATAGGTAGACAGCGTTAATGTAAGAGTGAGGTATACAGAGTTAATGTAAGAGTGAGGTAGACAGTGTTAATATAAGAGTGTGGTAGACAGTGTTAATGTGAGAGTGAGGTAGACAGTGTTAATGTAAGAGTGAGGTAGACAGTGTTAATGTAAGAGTGAGGTAGACAGTGTTAATGTTAGAGTGAGGTAGACAGTGTTAATGTAAGAGTGAGGTAGACAGTGTTAATGTAAGAGTGAGGTAGACAGTGTTAATGTTAATGTGAGAGTGAGGTAGACAGTGTTAATGTAAGAGTGAGGTAGACAGTGTTAATGTAAGAGTGAGGTAGACAGTGTTAATGTAAGAGTGTTAATGGTAGACAGTGTTAATGTGAGAGTGAGGTAGACAGTGTTAATGTGAAGAGTGAGGTAGACAGTGTTAATGTAAGAGTGTTAATGGTAGACAGTGTTAATGTAAGAGTGAGGTAGACAGTGTTAATGTGAGAGTGAGGTAGACAGTGTTAATGTAGAGTGAGGTAGACAGTGTTAATGTAAGAGTGAGGTAGACAGTGTTAATGTAAGAGTGAGGTAGACAGTGTTAATGTAAGAGTGACAGTGTTAATGGTAGACAGTGTTAATGTAAGAGTGTGGTAGACAGTGTTAATGTAAGAATGAGGTAGACAGTGTTAATGTAAGAGTCAGGTAGACAGTGTTAATGTGAGAGTGAGGTAGACAGTGTTAATTTAAGAGTGAGGTAGAAAGTGTTAATGTTAGAGTGAGGTAGACAGTGTTAATGTGAGAGTGAGGTAGACAGTGTTAATGTGAGAGTGAGGTAGACAGTGTTAATGTAAGAGTGAGGTAGACAGTGTTAATGTAAGAGTGAGGTAGACAGTGTTAATGTGAGAGTGAGGTAGACAGTGTTAATGTAAGAGTGTGGTAGACAGTGTTAATGTAAGAGTGAGGTAGACAGTGTTAATGTAAGAGTGAGGTAGACAGTGTTAATGTGAGAGTGAGGTAGACAGTGTTAATGTAAGAGTGAGGTAGACAGTGTTAATGTAAGAGTGAGGTAGACAGTGTTAATGTTAGAGTGAGGTAGACAGTGTTAATGTAAGAGTGAGGTAGACAGTGTTAATGTAAGAGTGAGGTAGACAGTGTTAATGTTAGAGTGAGGTAGACAGTGTTAATGTTAATGTGAGAGTGAGGTAGACAGTGTTAATGTAAGAGTGAGGTAGACAGTGTTAATGTAAGAGTGAGGTAGACAGTGTTAATGTAAGAGTGAGGTAGACAGTGTTAATGTGAGAGTGAGGTAGACAGTGTTAATGTAAGAGTGAGGTAGACAGTGTTAATGTAAGAGTGAGGTAGACAGTGTTAATGTAAGAGTGAGGTAGACAGTGTTAATGTTAATGTGAGAGTGAGGTAGACAGTGTTAATGTAAGAGTGAGGTAGACAGTGTTAATGTAAGAGTGAGGTAGACAGTGTTAATGTGAGAGTGAGGTAGACAGTGTTAATGTAAGAGTGAGGTAGACAGTGTTAATGTAAGAGTGAGGTAGACATTGTTAATGTTAGAATGTAGAGTGAGGTAGACAGTGTTAATGTAAGAGTGAGGTAGACAGTGTTAATGTAAGAGTGAGGTAGACAGTGTTAATGTTAGAGTGAGGTAGACAGTGTTAATGTAAGAGTGAGGTAGACAGTGTTAATGTAAGAGTGAGGTAGACAGTGTAGACAGTGTTAATGTAAGAGTGAGGTAGACAGTGTTAATGTAAGAGTGTGGTAGACAGTGTTAATGTAAGAGTGAGGTAGACAGTGTTAATGTGAGAGTGAGGTAGACAGTGTTAATGTAAGAGTGAGGTAGACAGTGTTAATGTAAGAGTGTGGTAGACAGTGTTAATGTAAGAGTGAGGTAGACAGTGTTAATGTAAGAGTGAGGTAGACAGTGTTAATGTAAGAGTGAGGTAGACAGTGTTAATGTAAGAGTGAGGTAGACAGTGTTAATGTAAGAGTGAGGTAGACAGTGTTAATGTGAGAGTGAGGTAGACAGTGTTAATGTGAGAGTGAGGTAGACAGTGTTAATGTGAGAGTGTGGTAGACAGTGTTAATGTAAGAGTGTGGTAGACAGTGTTAATGTGAGAGTGTGGTAGACAGTGTTAATGTAAGAGTGAGGTAGACAGTGTTAATGTGAGAGTGAGGTAGACAGTGTTAATGTGAGAGGTAGACAGTGTTAATGTGAGAGTGTGGTAGACAGTGTTAATGTAAGAGTGTGGTAGACAGTGTTAATGTAAGAGTGAGGTAGACAGTGTTAATGTGAGAGTGTGGTAGACAGTGTTAATGTAAGAGTGTGGTAGACAGTGTTAATGTGAGAGTGTGGTAGACAGTGTTAATGTAAGAGTGTGGTAGACAGTGTTAATGTGAGAGTGTGGTAATGTAGAGTGAGGTAGACAGTGTTAATGTAAGAGTGTTTTAGACAGTGTTAATGTGAGAGTGTGGTAGACAGTGTTAATGTAAGAGTGAGGTAGACAGTGTTAATGTAAGAGTGTGGTAGACAGTGTTAATGTAAGAGTGTGGTAGACAGTGTTAATGTAAGAGTGTGGTAGACAGTGTTAATGTAAGAGTGAGGTAGACAGTGTTAATGTAAGAGTGTGGTAGACAGTGTTAATGTAAGAGTGTGGTAGACAGTGTTAATGTAAGAGTGAGGTAGACAGTGTTAATGTAAGAGTGTGGTAGACAGTGTTAATGTAAGAGTGAGGTAGACAGTGTTAATGTAAGAGTGAGGTAGACAGTGTTAATGTGAGAGTGAGGTAGACAGTGTTAATGTAAGAGTGTGGTAGACAGTGTTAATGTAAGAGTGAGGTAGACAGTGTTAATGTGAGAGTGAGGTAGACAGTGTTAATGTAAGAGTGAGGTAGACAGTGTTAATGTAAGAGTGTGGTAGACAGTGTTAATGTAAGAGTGAGGTAGACAGTGTTAATGTGAGAGTGAGGTAGACAGTGTTAATGTGAGAGTGAGGTAGACAGTGTTAATGTAAGAGTGAGGTAGACAGTGTTAATGTAAGAGTGAGGTAGACAGTGTTAATGTGAGAGTGAGGTAGACAGTGTTAATGTAAGAGTGAGGTAGACAGTGTTAATGTGAGAGTGAGGTAGACAGTGTTAATGTAAGAGTGTGGTAGACAGTGTTAATGTAAGAGTGAGGTAGACAGTGTTAATGTGAGAGTGACAGTGTTAATGTGAGAGTGAGGTAGACAGTGTTAATGTGAGAGTGAGGTAGACAGTGTTAATGTGAGAGTGTGGTAGACAGTGTTAATGTGAGAGTGAGGTAGACAGTGTTAATGTGAGAGTGACAGTGTAGACAGTGTTAATGTAAGAGTGAGGTAGACAGTGTTAATGTAAGAGTGAGGTAGACAGTGTTAATGTAAGAGTGAGGTAGACAGTGTTAATGTAAGAGTGAGGTAGACAGTGTTAATGTAAGAGTGAGGTAGACAGTGTTAATGTAAGAGTGAGGTAGACAGTGTTAATGTAAGAGTGAGGTAGACAGTGTTAATGTAAGAGTGAGGTAGACAGTGTTAATGTAAGAGTGAGGTAGACAGTGTTAATGTAAGAGTGTGGTAGACAGTGTTAATGTAAGAGTGAGGTAGACAGTGTTAATGTAAGAGTGAGGTAGACAGTGTTAATGTAAGAGTGAGGTAGACAGTGTTAATGTGAGAGTGAGGTAGACAGTGTTAATGTGAGTGAGGTAGACAGTGTTAATGTAGAGTGAGGTAGACAGTGTTAATGTAAGAGTGTTAATGTGTGTGGTAGACAGTGTTAATGTTAGAGTGAGGTAGACAGTGTTAATGTAACAGTGAGGTAGACAGTGTTAATGTGAGAGTGAGGTAGACAGTGTTAATGTAAGAGTGTTAATGTAGAGACAGTGTTAATGTAAGAGTGAGGTAGACAGTGTTAATGTGAGAGTGAGGTAGGTAGAGTTAATGTAAGAGTGAGGTAGACAGTGTTAATGTAAGAGTGAGGTAGACAGTGTTAATGTAGAGTGACAGTGTTAATGGTAGACAGTGTTAATGTAAGAGTGAGGTAGACAGTGTTAATGTAAGAGTGAGAGTAGACAGTGTTAATGTAGAGTGAGGTAGACAGTGTTAATGTAAGAGTGA
Organism: Cherax quadricarinatus; assembly: GCF_038502225.1. Taxonomy (NCBI): domain Eukaryota; kingdom Metazoa; phylum Arthropoda; class Malacostraca; order Decapoda; family Parastacidae; genus Cherax; species Cherax quadricarinatus. Next base: position 23,687 of record NW_027197242.1, on the reverse strand, counting down.
GGTAGACAGTGTTAATGTAAGAGTGAGGTAGACAGTGTTAATGTAAGAGTGAGGTAGACAGTGTTAATGTAAGAGTGAGGTAGACAGTGTTAATGTGAGAGTGAGGTAGACAGTGTTAATGTAAGAGTGAGGTAGACAGTGTTAATGTAAGAGTGAGGTAGACAGTGTTAATGTAAGAGTGAGGTAGACAGTGTTAATGTAAGAGTGAGGTAGACAGTGTTAATGTAAGAGTGTGGTAGACAGTGTTAATGTAAGAGTGAGGTAGACAGTGTTAATGTAAGAGTGAGGTAGACAGTGTTAATGTTAGAGTGAGGTAGACAGTGTTAATGTAAGAGTGAGGTAGACAGTGTTAATGTGAGTGAGGTAGACAGTGTTAATGTAGAGTGAGGTAGAAAGTGTTAATGTAAGAGTGAGGTAGACAGTGTTAATGTAAGAGTGAGGTAGACAGTGTTAATGTAAGAGTGTGGTAGACAGTGTTAATGTAAGAGTGTGGTAGAGAGTGTTAATGTAAGAGTGTGGTAGACAGTGTTAATGTAAGAGTGAGGTAGACAGTGTTAATGTAAGAGTGAGGTAGACAGTGTTAATGTAAGAGTGAGGTAGACAGTGTTAATGTAAGAGTGAGGTAGACAGTGTTAATGTAAGAGTGAGGTAGACAGTGTTAATGTGAGAGTGAGGTAGACAGTGTTAATGTAAGAGTGTGGTAGACAGTGTTAATGTAAGAGTGAGGTAGACAGTGTTAATGTAAGAGTGAGGTAGACAGTGTTAATGTAAGAGTGAGGTAGACAGTGTTAATGTGAGAGTGTGGTAGACAGTGTTAATGTAAGAGTGAGGTAGACAGTGTTAATGTAAGAGTGAGGTAGACAGTGTTAATGTGTTAATGAGAGTGGGTAGACAGTGTTAATGTAAGAGTGAGGTAGACAGTGTTAATGTAAGAGTGAGGTAGACAGTGTTAATGTTAGAGTGAGGTAGACAGTGTTAATGTAAGAGTGAGGTAGACAGTGTTAATGTAAGAGTGAGGTAGACAGTGTTAATGTTAGAGTGAGGTAGACAGTGTTAATGTTAATGTGAGAGTGAGGTAGACAGTGTTAATGTGAGAGTGAGGTAGACAGTGTTAATGTAAGAGTGTGGTAGACAGTGTTAATGTAAGAGTGTGGTGGACAGTGTTAATGTAAGAGTGAGGTAGACAGTGTTAATTTTAGTGAGGTAGACAGTTCTAATGTGAGAGTGAGGTAGACAGTGTTAATGTGAGGTAGAGAGTGAGGTAGACAGTGTTAATGTAAGAGTGAGGTAGACAGTGTTAATGTGACAGTGTTAATGTAAGAGTGAGGTAGACAGTGTTAATGTTAGAGTGAGGTAGACAGTGTTAATGTTAATGTGAAAGTGAGGTAGACAGTGTTAATGTGAGAGTGAGGTAGACAGTGTTAATGTGAGAGTGAGGTAGACAGTGTTAATGTGAGAGTGAGGTAGACAGTGTTAATGTAAGAGTGAGGTAGACAGTGTTAATGTGAGAGTGAGGTAGACAGTGTTAATGTAAGAGTGAGGTAGACAGTGTTAATGTAAGAGTGAGGTAGACAGTGTTAATGTAAGAGTGAGGTAGACAGTGTTAATGTAAGAGTGAGGTAGACAGTGTTAATGTGAGAGTGAGGTAGACAGTGTTAATGTAAGAGTGAGGTAGACAGTGTTAATGTAAGAGTGAGGTAGACAGTGTTAATGTAAGAGTGAGGTAGACAGTGTTAATGTAAGAGTGTAGGTAGACAGTGTTAATGTTAGAGTGACGTAGACAGTGTTAATGTAAGAGTGTGGTAGACAGTGTTAATGGTAGACAGTGTTAATGTAAGAGTGTGGTAGACAGTGTTAATGTAAGAGTGTGGTAGACAGTGTTAATGTAAGAGTGAGGTAGACAGTGTTAATGTGAGAGTGAGGTAGACAGTGTTAATGTGAGAGTGAGGTAGACAGTGTTAATGTAAGAGTGAGGTAGACAGTGTTAATGTGAGAGTGAGGTAGACAGTGTTAAATTAAGAGTGTGGTAGACAGTGTTAATGTTAGAGTGAGGTAGACAGTGTTAATGTAAGAGTGAGGTAGACAGTGTTAATATAAGAGTGAGGTAGACAGTGTTAATGTGAGAGTGTTGTAGACAGTGTTTATGTGAGAGTGAGAGTGAGGTAGACAGTGTACATGGGAGAGTGAGGTAGACAGTGTTAATGTGAGAGTGAGGTAGACAGTGTTAATGTGAGAGTGAGGTAGACAGTGTTAATGTAAGAGTGAGGTAGACAGTGTTAATGTAAGAGTGAGGTAGACAGTGTTAATGTAAGAGTGAGGTAGACAGTGTTAATGTAAGAGTGAGGTAGACAGTGTTAATGTAAGAGTGAGGTAGACAGTGTTAATGTAAGAGTGAGGTAGACAGTGTTAATGTAAGAGTGAGGTAGACAGTGTTAATGTGAGAGTGAGGTAGACAGTGTTAATGTGAGAGTGAGGTAGACAGTGTTAATGTAAGAGTGAGGTAGACAGTGTTAATGTAAGAGTGAGGTAGACAGTGTTAATGTAAGAGTAAAGTAGACAGTGTTAATGTTAGAGTGAGGTAGACAGTGTTAATGTGAGAGTGAGGTAGACAGTGTTAATGTGAGAGTGAGGTAGACAGTGTTAATGTGAGAGTGAGGTAGACAGTGTTAATGTGAGAGTGAGGTAGACAGTGTTAATGTGAGAGTGAGGTAGACAGTGTTAATGTAAGAGTGAGGTAGACAGTGTTAATGTAAGAGTGAGGTAGACAGTGTTAATGTAAGAGTGAGGTAGACAGTGTTAATGTAAGAGTGAGGTAGACAGTGTTAATGTAAGAGTGAGGTAGACAGTGTTAATGTAAGAGTGAGGTAGACAGTGTTAATGTAAGAGTGAGGTAGACAGTGTTAATGTGAGAGTGAGGTAGACAGTGTTAATGTAAGAGTGAGGTAGACAGTGTTAATGTAAGAGTGAGGTAGACAGTGTTAATGTAAGAGTGAGGTAGACAGTGTTAATGTAAGAGTGAGGTAGACAGTGTTAATGTAAGAGTGAGGTAGACAGTGTTAATGTAAGAGTGAGGTAGACAGTGTTAATGTAAGAGTGAGGTAGACAGTGTTAATGTGAGAGTGACAGTGTTAATGTGTTAATGTAAGAGTGAGGTAGACAGTGTTAATGTGAGAGTGAGGTAGACAGTGTTAATGTGAGAGTGAGGTAGACAGTGTTAATGTGAGAGTGAGGTAGACAGTGTTAATGTGAGAGTGAGGTAGACAGTGTTAATGTGAGAGTGTGGTAGACAGTGTTAATGTAAGAGTGAGGTAGACAGTGTTAATGTAAGAGTGTGGTAGACAGTGTTAATGTGAGAGTGTGGTAGACAGTGTTAATGTAAGAGTGAGGTAGACAGTGTTAATGTGAGAGTGAGGTAGACAGTGTTAATGTGAGAGTGAGGTAGACAGTGTTAATGTAAGAGTGAGGTAGACAGTGTTAATGTGAGAGTGAGGTAGACAGTGTTAATGTGAGAGTGAGGTAGACAGTGTTAATGTAAGAGTGAGGTAGACAGTGTTAATGTGAGAGTGAGGTAGACAGTGTTAATGTAAGAGTGAGGTAGACAGTGTTAATGTAAGAGTGTGGTAGACAGTGTTAATGTAAGAGTGAGGTAGACAGTGTTAATGTAAGAGTGAGGTAGACAGTGTTAATGTAAGAGTGAGGTAGACAGTGTTAATGTGAGAGTGAGGTAGACAGTGTTAATGTAAGAGTGAGACAGTGTTAATGTACAGTGTTAATGTAAGAGTGAAGTAGACAGTGTTAATGTGAGAGTGAGGTAGACAGTGTTAATGTGAGAGTGAGGTAGACAGTGTTAATGTGAGAGTGTGGTAGACAGTGTTAATGTAAGAGTGTGGTAGACAGTGTTAATGTGAGAGTGAGGTAGACAGTGTTAATGTAAGAGTGAGGTAGACAGTGTTAATGTAAGAGTAAAGTAGACAGTGTTAATGTGAGAGTGTGGTAGACAGTGTTAATGTAAGAGTGTGGTAGACAGTGTTAATGTAAGAGTGAGGTAGACAGTGTTAATGTAAGAGTAAAGTAGACAGTGTTAATGTGAGAGTGTGGTAGACAGTGTTAATGTGAGAGTGAGAGTAGACAGTGTTAATGTGAGAGTGAGGTAGACAGTGTTAATGTGAGAGTGAGGTAGACAGTGTTAATGTGAGAGTGTGGTAGACAGTGTTAATGTAAGAGTGTGGTAGACAGTGTTAATGTGAGAGTGAGGTAGACAGTGTTAATGTAAGAGTGAGGTAGACAGTGTTAATGTAAGAGTAAAGTAGACAGTGTTAATGTGAGAGTGAGGTAGACAGTGTTAATGTAAGAGTGTGGTAGACAGTGTTAATGTAAGAGTGAGGTAGACAGAGTTAATGTCAGAGTGAGGTAGACAGTGAGTGTAGACAGTGTTAATGTAAGAGTGAGACAGTGTTAATGTGACAGTGTTAATGAAAGAGTGAGGTAGACAGTGTTAATGTAAGAGTGTGGTAGACAGTGTTAATGTAAGAGTGAGGTAGACAGTGTTAATGTAAGAGTGTGGTGGACAGTGTTAATGTAAGAGTGAGGTAGACATTGTTAATTTTAGTGAGGTAGACAGTGCTAATGTGAGAGTGAGGTAGACAGTGTTAATGTAAGAGTGAGGTAGACAGTGTTAATGTGAGAGTGAGGTAGACAGTGTTAATGTGAGAGTGTGGTAGACAGTGTTAATGTGAGAGTGAGGTAGACAGTGTTAATGTAAGAGTGAGGTAGACAGTGTTAATGTAAGAGTGAGGTAGACAGTGTTAATGTGAGAGTGACAGTGTTAATGTAAGAGTGAGGTAGACAGTGTTAATGTAAGAGTGTGGTAGACAGTGTTAATGTAGTGAGAGTGAGGTAGGTAGACAGTGTTAATGTGAGAGTGAGGTAGACAGTGTTAATGTGAGAGTGAGGTAGACAGTGTTAATGTGAGAGTGAGGTAGACAATCTTAATGTGAGAGTGAGGTAGACAGTGTTAATGTAAGAGTGACAGTGTTAATGTTAGAGTGAGGTAGACAGTGTTAATGTAAGAGTGAGGTAGACAGTGTTAATGTAAGAGTGAGGTAGACAGTGTTAATGTAAGAGTGAGGTAGACAGTGTTAATGTAAGAGTGAGGTAGACAGTGTTAATGTAAGAGTGAGGTAGACAGTGTTAATGTAAGAGTGTGGTAGACAGTGTTAATGTAAGAGTGAGGTAGACAGTGTTAATGTAAGAGTGAGGTAGACAGTGTTAATGTGAGAGTGAGGTAGACAGTGTTAATGTAAGAGTGTGGTAGACAGTGTTAATGTAAGAGTGAGGTAGACAGTGTTAATGTGAGAGTGAGGTAGACAGTGTTAATGTGAGAGTGAGGTAGACAGTGTTAATGTGAGAGTGAGGTAGACAGTGTTAATGTGAGAGTGAGGTAGACAGTGTTAATGTAAGAGTGAGGTAGACAGTGTTAATGTGAGAGTGAGGTAGACAGTGTTAATGTAAGAGTGAGGTAGACAGTGTTAATGTGAGAGTGAGGTAGACAGTGTTAATGTAAGAGTGAGGTAGACAGTGTTAATGTGAGAGTGTGGTAGACAGTGTTAATGTAAGAGTGTGGTAGACAGTGTTAATGTGAGAGTGAGGTAGACAGTGTTAATGTAAGAGTAAAGTAGACAGTGTTAATGTGAGAGTGTGGTAGACAGTGTTAATGTAAGAGTGTGGTAGACAGTGTTAATGTAAGAGTGAGGTAGACAGTGTTAATGTAAGAGTGAGGTAGACAGTGTTAATGTGAGAGTGAGGTAGACAGTGTTAATGTAAGAGTGTGGTAGACAGTGTTAATGTAAGAGTGTGGTAGACAGTGTTAATGTAAGAGTGAGGTAGACAGTGTTAATGTAAGAGTGAAGTAGACAGTGTTAATGTGAGAGTGAGGTAGACAGTGGTAGACAGTGTTAATGTAAGAGTGAGGTAGACAGTGTTAATGTAAGAGTGAGGTAGACAGTGTTAATGTAAGAGTGTGGTAGACAGTGTTAATGTAAGAGTGTGGTAGACAGTGTTAATGTAAGAGTGTGGTAGACAGTGTTAATGTAAGAGTGAGGTAGACAGTGTTAATGTAAGAGTGAGGTAGACAGTGTTAATGTAAGAGTGAGGTAGACAGTGTTAATGTGAGAGTGAGGTAGACAGT
>NW_027197242.1:0-12500 GCF_038502225.1 Cherax quadricarinatus | reverse complement strand
ATCTAACACCACGTTCACTGGTGCGCTTCCTTCATGTTTGTTCTCTCTATGTTGGGAATACCCTAGTATGTGCACACACACACACACACACACACACACACACACACACACACACACACACACACACACACACACACACACACACACACACACACACACACACACACACACACACACACACTAGTCCCAGAGCTAAGAGGTATGTCCTACGAGGAGAGGTTAAGGGAAATCAACCTGACGACACTGGAGGACAGGAGAGATAGGGGGGACATGATAGCGACTTACAAAATACTGAGAGGAATTGACAAGGTGGACAAAGACAGGATGTTCCAGAGATTGGACACAGTAACAAGGGGACACAGTTGGAAGCTGAAGACACAGATGAATCACAGGGATGTTAGGAAGTATTTCTTCAGCCACAGAGTAGTCAGTAAGTGGAATAGTTTGGGAAGCGATGTAGTGGAGGCAGGATCCATACATAGCTTTAAGCAGAGGTATGATAAAGCTCACGGCTCAGGGAGAGTGACCTAGTAGCGATCAGTGAAGAGGCGGGGCCAGGAGCTCGGACTCGACCCCCGCAACCTCAACTAGGTGAGTACACACACACACATGCACACACACACACACGGTGTATTATCTGGGTGGTGGGCGCAGCTTGGGTACTGAGAGAAGGAGCAGATGCACTGTGTGTGCCACTAACAACAATCTTCAACACATCTATCGAAACAGGGTGACTAGACAGCAAATGTAGTCCCGATTTTTAAGGAGACAGACAGACAGCACTAAATTACAGACTTGAGTCACCGATACGTGTAGTATGTAAAGTTATGGAGATTATCAGAAGACTGGTGGAGCACTTGGTAAGGACCGGACTCATACACTGCGACCAGCACGGCTTCAGGGAAGGGAAATCCTGCGTCACAAACCTATTGGAGTTCTATGACAAGGTAACAGAGGTAAGACAGGAGAGAGAGAGATGGGTAGATTGCATTTTCTTGGACTGTGAGAAGGCTTTCGACACAATACTACACAAGAGACTAATTGAAAACCTAGAGAAGCAGGCAGGCATAGCAGAGAAAGCAATGTAATGGATCAGGGAATACCCGACAAGAAGGAAACAACGAATGTCGGTACGAGACGAGGTGTCAGAGTGGGTGCATGTGTAGAGTGGGGAAGGGATAGAGTCAGAGGTGTTCCTTTTCGCAGATGATGTAAAGCTTATGAGGAGAATACAAGCGGACTAGTATTAGGTAAGCCTACAAGGGGCTCTGGACAGGCTGCAAGCCTTGTCCAACAAATGGCTCTTGGAGTTTAATCCCAACAATTGCTAAGTTATGATGCCTCGGAAAGGACAAAGAAGACCATAGATGGAGGAGTACAGCCTAAGAGGCCAGATGCTGCAAAACTCATTCAAGGAAAAGGACAATTGGGTGAGCATCATACCGAGCACATCTCCCGAGGCACACATCAACCAAATAACTGCTACAGTATACGGGAGCCTGGCAAACCTGAGAACAGCTTTTCGGCATCTAAATAAGGAGTCATTCACGACAGTGTACACCGTGTACGTCAGTCCCATACTGGAATATGCAGCACCAGTATGAAAACCACACCTGATCAAACACGTCAAGAAATTAGAGATTTTTTTTTTTAGATTTTGCCACCGAAGTGGCTAGTTTATTGTGCACCCCATATCCATCCTGTGGACGGTAGCGCGAGAGCATATGGATACACAAAAGGCCTAGGAACTAGGCCCCAAAGGGTTAACAGGAATACATATGGATTTATATCTACATATCTATAGTTCACTTATCTGTTACAAGCAAATTTAGGAAATTTGCTTAGTATATCTGGTATCTTATTTTCATTAATAAGATATCTTGACATGTCACATAGGTTATTATACTGTCTGTCTCTGTATTCCTCAATAAGTGGACAATTAAGCACATAGTGTTCAAGAGAGTGACCATATGCCTGATCACATAATTTACATTTAGTAATTAGAGAAAGTGCAAAGGTGTGCAACAAGACTAGTCCCGGAGCTAAGGGGTATGTCCTACGAGTAGAGGTTAAGGGAAATCAACCTGACGACACTGGAGGACAGGAGAGATAGGGGAGATATGATAACGACTTATAAAATACTGAGAGGAATTGACAAGGTGGACAGAAACAGGATGTTCCAGAGATGGGACACAGCAACAAGGGGTCACAGTTGGAAGTTGAAGACTCAGATGAATCACAGGGATGTTAGTAAGTATTTCTTCAATCACAGAGTAGTCAGGAAGTGGAATAGTCTAGGAAGTGATGCAGTGGAGGCAGGATCCATACATATCTTTAAGAAGAGATAAGAAAGAAGGAAGTCTGCAGCAGGCCTACGGGCCCATGCGAGGCAGGTCCAAGTCTCCTACTGGCTTAGGCCAATGACCCAACCTAGTCAGGTCAGGTCACATCCACTTAAGGAAGGAGCACGGCATCAGACCTACTAGCACAAGCTAGTCAGGTCCAACTCACACCCACCCACACCCACTCATGTATTTATCCAACCTATTTTTAAAACTACACAACGTTTTAGCTTCTATGACGGTACTCAGGAGTTTGTTCCACTCATCCACAACTCTATTACCAAACCAGTGCTTTCCTATATCCTTCCTGAATCTGAATTTTTCCAACTTGAAACCATTGATGCGAGTCCTGTCTTGGCTAGATATTTTTAGCACGCTATTCACATTCCCTTTATTTATTCCTGTTTTCCATTTATACACCTCAATCATATCCCCCCTAATTCTACGCCTTTCTAGAGAGTGCAGATTCAGGGCCCTCAGTCTATCCTCATAGGGAAGATTTCTGATACATGGGATCAACTTTGTCATCCTCCTTTGTACGTTTTCCAGTGCATTTATATCCATTCTGTAATACGGTGACCAAAACTGTGCAGCATAATCTAAATGAGGCCTAACCAAGGATATATAGAGTTGAAGAACAACCTGAGGACTCCTATTATTTATGCTTCTTGATATGAAGCCAAGGATTCTGTTAGCTTTATTGCGAACACTTATGCACTGTTGTCTTGGTTTTAGATTACTGCTAACCAGAACTCCCAAATCCTTTTTCGCAAATAGTAATATTAAGATCTACATTATTTAGTTTATATGTGGCATGGTTATTTTCCTGTCCAATGTTTAGAACTTTGCATTTGTCTATATTAAACTGCATCTGCCACTTCTCCGACGACTTCATTTGTCATTCAAATCTTCCTAGAGTGCTCTAATGTCCTCGTCAGAATGAATTCGACGGCCTATTTTGGTGTCATCGGCAAATTTGCTTTTGTCGCTATTCCCGCAAGTACATCGTTTATGTAGATTATGAACGAGGAGCCCAACACTGACCCCTGTGGAACACCGCTCGTGACGCTTCCTCACTGATTTCTCCCCATTTATGAAAACACTGCTGCCTATTTGTCAACCATGCCTCTATCCAGGAAAAAATTTCTATTGTGTACCTTAATTTTCCTCAAGTCTCTGATGTGGGACTATCAAATGCCTTACTAAAGTCCATATATACAATATATTCATTACCATGATATACCTCGTCAAATACCTTAGTGAAAAAAGTTAATAAATTCGTAAGACAGGAACGCCCTTTTGTAAAACCATGCTGAGATTCATTGATCAATTTGTTTTTCAAGATGGATACAAATTGCCTCGGCAATTATTGATTCCATAAATTTTCTCACTTTGGAGGCTAGGCTTCTTGGTCTGTAGTTCGAAGCAAAGAACCTGTCACCTGCTTTGTAAATAGATATCACATTTGCTATGTTCCACTTATCTGGCACTTTGCCAGTTTGTAGTGATATGTTGAAAAGATTAGCCAAAGGTTTGTTAAGAACCTCTTGACATTCCTTTAGAACAGTTCATCAGGGCCCTGGGATTTGTTAAGTTTTAATTTATCTATTTGTCTAAGGACCATGTTACTTGCGACAATAATCGTGCATAGTTTATTATCGTCCTGTTATACATAATTTATTATTTTTGGAATATCGCTAGTATTTTCCTGTGTAAAAACTGAGAGGAAGTAAGTGTTAAAAATTCTACACATTTCCTTAGCACTGTCGGTGAGCTGACCCCCACTTTAAAGGAGGAAAAAATTATCCATTTTCCTACCTTTGGTGGCCCGTGGCCTGGTAGGCAAAGCTCCCGCTTCACACGCTGAGGGCCCAGGTTCGATTTCCGGCAAAGATGGAAATATTGGGCGTGTTTCCTTACACCGGTTGTCCATGTTCACTCATCAGTAAAAATGGGTACCTGGGTGTTAGTCGACTGGTGTGGGTCGCATCCTGGGATAAAATTGACCTAATTTGTCCGAAATGCTCTACATAACAAGCGGCATTGTATGTAGTAGTATGTCATTGATGTCAGCTATGGTCTGTATACCTTGTACATGTACTTGTCCCTCGACACCCCCCTCTGCCCTGCCACTACCCTCCATCATCCCCTTTCTGGTACTCCCCCGTTCCCCTCCTTCCCCCTGTGTTGTCCCCCTCCCCCTCCCCACCAATAGGCAGCTCAGGCAGCCAGTCTTGGAGAGGGAGGGGAGGGGAGGTGGGGGGAATAAACCAGTTCAGATGTGGAGGGTCGACTCATGGCTGGGCCACTCACACCTAACCTCTGACCCCTCCCCCCCTTAGCGCTATTCCCCAATACCCCTCCCTCTCTCTCTCCCTCTCTCTCTCTCTCTCTCTCTCTCTCTCTCTCTCTCTCTCTCTCTCTCTCTCTCTCTCTCTCTCTCTCTCTCTCTCTCTCTCTCTCTCTCTCTCTCTCTCTCTCTTCCCCTCCCTCCCGTTAATCCCTCCATCCTTCCAGTTACACCCCACTCCTCCTCGTCCATTCCTAGCAATGGTTCCTGCGATCCCTACCCCTCCCCCTCAACCTTCCAGCTATACCTCCCTCCCGACGGTCCTTCCTGCCTCCCTCTTCCCCTCCCTCCCGTCACCCCTCCTCTACTCGCCAGCGACACACAACCTTGGTGCAGCTGGTGGTGAGGCAGCGGTCTGCTCCTTCCCACTACCTCAGTTTCCTCTACCCGACCATGCCATCCTTCCCTTCCACTCCCTCTCTACCAAGCCTCTTCCACTCCCTCTCTACCCATCTTCTTCCACTTCCTCTCTACCCAGCTTCTTCCACTCTCTCTCATTCTCTGGCTTGATCAATCAACTTGTTGGTGCTAGTAGCTCACAGTTCAGCATTGTAAGCACACAACCAGGCTGTGTGTTGACTTCAGGCACTTACCAAGTTCTGTGCAGCGTTCCTGTTCTCATTTCTCTCTCTCTCTCTCTCTCTCTCTCTCTCTCTCTCTCTCTCTCTCTCTCTCTCTCTCTCTCTCTCTCTCTCTCTCTCTCTCTCTCTCTCTCTTCTCCCTTCCCCTCTCCCCCGTATCCACGGCACTCCCATCTCCACCACAACACATCCTCAACCCTTGGCACGCCCACCTCCCCACCCCGCCCACCATCTCACAGCACCTCCACCAACCCACCCACCTTCTCACAGCACCTCCACCACCCCACCTACCTTCTCACAGCACCTCCACCACCCCACCCACCTTCCCACAGCACCTCCGCCTCCCCCCCCACCATCCCACAGCACCTCCACCCACCCCCACAGCACCTCCGCCTCCCCACCCACCTCCCACAGCACCTCCACCACCCCACCCACCTTCCCACAGCACCTCCGCCTCCCCACCCACCTTCCCACAGCACCTCCGCCACCCCACCCACCATACCACAGCACCTCCGCCTCCCCACCCACCTTCCCACAGCACCTCCTCCTCCCCACCCACCTTCCCACAGCACCTCCGCCTCCCCACCCACCTTCCCACAGCACCTCCGCCTCCCCACCCACCTTCCCACAGCACCTCCGCCTCCCCACCCACCTTCCCACAGCACCTCCGCCTCCCCACCCACCTTCCCACAGCACCTCCACCTCCCCACCCAACTTACCACATCACCTCCGCCTCCCCACCCACCGTCCCACAGCACCTCCACCTTCCCCACACCACCTTCCCACAGCACCTCCGCCTCCCCACCCACCTTCCCACAGCACCTCCGCCTCCCCACCCACCTTCCCACAGCACCTCCGCCTCCCCACCCACCTTCCCACAGCACCTCCGCCTCCCCACCCACCTTCCCACAGCACCTCCGCCTCCCCACCCACCTTCCCACAGCACCTCCGCCTCCCCACCCACCTTCCCACAGCACCTCCACCTCCCCACCCACCTTCCCACAGCACCTCCGCCTCCCCACCCACCTTCCCACAGCACCTCCGCCTCCCCACCCACCTTCCCACAGCACCTCCACCACCCCACCCACCTTCCCACAGCACCTCCCCCACCCCACCCACCTTCCCACAGCACCTCCACCTCCCCCCCCACCTTCCCACAGCACCTCCGCCTCCCCACCCACCTTCCCACAGCACCTCCGCCTCCCCACCCACCTTCCCACAGCACCTCCGCCTCCCCACCCACCTTCCCACAGCACCTCCGCCTCCCCACCCACCTTCCCACAGCACCTCCACCTCCCCACCCACCTTCCCACAGCACCTCCGCCTTCCCACCCACCTTCCCACAGCACCTCCACCACCCCACCCACCTTCCCACAGCACCTCCGCCTCCCCACCCACCTTCCCACAGCACCTCCACCACCCCACCCACCTTCCCACAGCACCTCCACCACCCCACCCACCTGAGGCACGCGGGCAGATGAGCTGAATACTCAACATTTTAACTTTGGAAAGTAAGTTTAGCCGTGTTGCGTGACTGTCAGCTGTGTAGCGTGACTGTCAGCTGTTTAGCATGACTGACAGTTTTGTTGCTTGACAGCCAGCTGTGCAGCATGACTGTCAGCTGTGTACCGCGACTGTTAGCTGTGTTGCGTGACTGTCAGCTGTGTAACATGACAGCCTGATGTGTAGAATGAAAGCCAGCTGTGTAGCATAACTCAACTGCGTAGTGTAACTATCAGCTGTGCAGTGCGACTGTCAGCTGTGTAGCATGACTGTCAGCCCTTCCTGTGAGTGGTTGTGAGAGCCGCCAATACTGACGGACTCTAGGTGTGTTGGAGAGAACGTTGGGAGGGGAAGCGATGACGGAGACTGCAGGTATGTGTTGGGGAGGGAGGGGGTAATGAGGGAGAGTGGTGGTGGTGGCGCCACCAACACTGGTGTGTGTGTGTGTGTGTTGGGTAGAGTGGTGGTGGTGTGTTGGTGAGAGAGTGGCGGTGGTGAGGGAGGTGTGTTGGGGTGGGGTTGGGGTAAGGTAGGGTAGGGGGACAGGGACCTACAGCCGTAAACCAGCAGAATTAGGAGTAATTCTGGGTGGCAGCAGCGGAGTGTTGACGCTGTTAAGTGTTGATAGCTACGAGTTAGACACTCCCGTGGTCCACCATCTCAACTCTCTATCCTCCTCTTCTTCTACAACCTCCCTCCTCCCCCCCCCTTCCTCCACGCTCTCTCTGTAAGTCGCTGAGGTGCACAAACGCTCCTCCTACCACCCTGCAACGTGTCATAGGAGAATGTGGAGGCATAGCGGCGTGAGAGGTAAAAATGCAGCGAGGGTGGAGACGGCAGGCAGGTGGCCGCCGCTCTGTTCTTGGCTTGGTGGTTCACTATTTTAAGGCCTACCGACTACAAGAGGGTTATTATGCACCCCATATCACCTGCACAACACAAATCAAGGACATTACATCCACTTACACAGGGTTTAGTGAATATTCTCAACGTGTATACACTGAGAAATACACAGCCCTGTGTGTACCTTAACTGTGATGTCGTGTCTGACTCAGGAGGGACCGACGGGATACACAAACGTTTTCTATGTTCACTGTTATTACAGGAGTAACTCCACAAAAACGGAAAGCACGTGGAAACACTAATTCTAACTTTATCTCTTATTTTATAAACGGGTGATAAACATCAGGAAAGTCACTGATACAAGTCTTAAATCTGGTAGAATCCATGACAAATTCGGTTTGCCCCTAGAGCAAATATCTGCAAATAAAGACTTGCTTTAAATCTGTCGCTGCCTGTCGACAGAGGTCCTTTCCCTTTGTAAAACTAGTCATGGAGTACATAGCACAATTTTTATAACAATGGTCTTGAGAGAACAGGGATGTTATGGATGCATAGAAAAAAGTATGTTAGGTAAATTTATCTAGGATGACCTAATATAGCCAAACAATGTGACATATTTCCACTGGGGTGACAGGTATTTATTGTCTTACAACCCACTAACAATAGTGGTGTACCTAACACATTATGATATATTGAGCATAAATCTATTTTTGCATGGTATATACGAAGCAGAATCTATAGGCAAAATTGTACACACACACACACACACACACACACACACACACACACACACACACACACACACACACACACACACACACACACACACACACACACACACACACACACATGGAAGGCAAATCCTGTGTCACAAACCTTCTGGAGTTTTATGATAAGGTAACAGAAGTAAGACACGAGAGAGAGAGGTGGGTTGATTGCATCTTCTTGGACTGCAAGAAGGCCTTTGACACAGTTCCTCGCAAGAGATTAATGCAAAGGGTATAGTGTCCCTATTCGCAGATGATGTGAAGTTAACGAGGAGAATTAAATCCTATGGGGATCAGGCAGGACTACAAAGACCTGGACAGACTGAACACGTGGTCTAGCAACTGGCTTCTCGAAGTCAACCCCGCCAAATGCAAAGTCATGAAGATTGGGGAAGGGCAAAGAAGACCGCAGACAGAGTATAGGCTAGGTGGCCAAAGACTGCAAACCTCACTCAAGGAGAATGATCTTGGGGTGAGCATAACACCGAGCACGTCTCCGGAAGCACACATCAACCAGATAACTGCTGCAGCATTTGGGCGCCTGGCAAAGCTGAGAATAGCGTTCCGACACCTGAGTAAGGAATCATTCAAGACTCTGTACACCATTTACGCCAGGCCCATACTGGAGTATGCAGCACCAGTTTGGAATCCACACCTGAAGAAGCACGTCAAGAAATTAGAGAAAGTGCAAAGGTTTCCAACAAGACTAGTCCCAGAGCTAAAGGGATTGTTCTACGAAGAAAGGTTAAGGGAAATCGGCCTGACGACACTGAAGGACAGGAGGGTCCGGGGAGACATAATAACGACATAAAATACTGCGCGGAATAGACAAGGTGGACAAAGACAGGATGTTCCAGAGATGGGACACAGAAACAAGGGGTCACAATTGGAAGTTGAAAATCCTATAAGTCAAAGGGATGTTAGGAAGTATTTCTTCAGTCATAGAGTTGTCAGGAAGTGGAATAGGAGGCAGGAACCATGCATAGTTTTAAGATGAGGTTTGATAAAGCTCATGGAGCAGAGAGGAGACCCAGTAGCAATCAGTGAAGAGACAGGGCCAGGAGCTATGACTCGACCCCTTCAACCACAAATAGGCGAGTACACACACAAAAGTAATTTCTCGTCATACACTGAGAGATACACATCTTTCGATGTATATACACGTAGGTATACAAATCGCTCGGTTCATGTACACGTGAAGATACACACCGGTACACATGTCTAGACCTGAGATGAATATTGTGATGGTTTGAAGTGCTGCTTCCCAAGACCAAACCCATCTTAGTAGGAACTAGTTACCGCCCTCCTACCCAGGACCAGTTCTTAGAAGACTTTTCCAGAGTCTTGTCCGGAGTTGAAAACAATTGCGAGACAATAATACTGGGCGACTTCAATATCTGTTTTCAGCAGCAAAATAACGGGCTATGCAAAAGGTATAAGCAAATTCTAGGATTAAATAGCTACACTCAACTAATTAATACTCCAACCCGGATTACACAGTTCTCAGCCACCCTAATTGACCACATACTTTGTAACCGATCTGAGAACATTAGTCAGTCATGCGTCATTACCACAGGTCTTAGTGATCATTTCATCATTTACTGCACCAGGAAAATCACTAGGGATAAGATAGGCCTACACAGGACAATAAAAATGAGGTCAACTAGAAACTACAGTAAAGAAACACTGGTAAATAGGCTACACAATTGTGACTGGACAGAGATAACAAGTTGCACGGACGTAAACGATGCCTGGGAAAAATTCAAAACAATGTTCACTACCATCCTTGATAATATTGCACCAGTTAAAGAGGTTACGATTAAACGAAGAACTGAACCCTGGATGACTACTGAGATATTAGATAATATGAAATTCAGAGACCAGCTGCTAAAAAGATTTAAAGCAAACAGACAGGATATTGCAGCACTAAATGAATTCCAAAGGGCGAGAAGGCAGAGTACAGAGACTTATAAAAGGAGCAAGGCAAGCACTACTGCTCAAAATTGAAGAGTATAAGCATAACCCCAGAAACTCTGGCAACAACTAAAACAGTTGGGGTATAGCCATAAGCCAGTAGATAGGTCTAACATAGTACTCACTATCGATAATGAGGTATGCCACGAAACATCTAAGGTAGCAAATTGTTTAATTCCTACTACACATCTGTTGCATCAACACTAGTAAATGAAACTACCAGCTGCATCAAATACCTTTAACGCAGACTCTGATAAGTTTCAAACATACTATACCAATAAAGGGTAACCCCAAACAGTTGTCAACTAGTAAGTGTATCTCATGACTTTATTCAAAAGAACTAAGCAGGTTAAAGCCCAACTAAGAGCACAGGCCCTGATAACATCCCGTCTAAGTTCCTAAAAGATGGTGCTTCTGAACTGTCAATCCCTATTGCTCACATAATAAATCTATCAATCACCACTAATACCGTACCGGAGGGGTTCAAGGAGGCCAGAGTTACTCCTATCTTCAAGAAAAATAGTAGGTCTGATGTAAGCAACTATAGGCCTGTTAGTATACTCAGTATAATATCTAAAATTCTAGAGAGGGCGGTGTATTCTCAAGTAGTTAAGTACCTTAATGACAACAACATTCTCCATAGCTATCAATCGGGCTTTAGAAGATCCTACTCAACCGACACCTCCCTTATTAATCTGATGGATTGCCTGAGAACTGAAATGTCAAAGGGGAACCTCATGTATACCTGAATAAACTTACTTACTTACTTACTTACTTATGAGGTGGAGGAGGAGGAGGAGGTTTAGGTGGAGGAAGAGGAGGAGGCGTAGGGAAAGTTGCTGATACAATGAGAACACAAGATTTAAAACAGAGGAAAGTTCACTGTGGCAGAAAAAATGGAAAGCTGTCGTTTACTAAGAGAAAGCGAGAGAGAGAGAGAGAGAGAGAGAGAGAGAGAGAGAGAGAGAGAGAGAGAGAGAGAGAGAGAGAGAGAGAGAGAGAGAGAGAGAGAGAGAGAGATTACATAAATCTCTTTGTATCAAGTGTTGTCCATCTCATTCTAACACCTTTGACAATTGAACATTAAAATGGTATAAAATACCGACAGGTTGTTAGGTAAGACACATATGCAACAGTTAGGTATCTTTATTTCGAAACGTTTCGCCTACACAGAAGGCTTCTTCAGTCGAGTACAGAAAAGTTGATAGAAGCAGAAGAGACTTGAAGACGATGTAATCAGTCTTTAAGGGTGATGGACTGATTACATCGTCTTCAAGTCTCTTCTGCTTCTATCAACTTTTCTGTACTCGACTGAAGAAGCCTACTGTGTAGGCGAAACGTTTCGAAATAAAGATACCTAACTGTTGCATATGTGTCTTACCTAACAACCTTTGACAATAATGGAAGACAGGACTACACAACAAGTCCACAGAACAGGATTCAACAGCAGAATTATGCAGCAGGACCACACAGCAACACTTCAACGGCAGGACTCACAGCAGGACTCACAGGAGGTGTCAAGATGGAAGCCAGTCTTGTTGTGCGCCCGAAGTACTTCCTCTATACGTGATCGTATTTACATTCGGTAACCAGGACATGTTTTTTAGGGGACACTCTTGAAGAAATTGTATGTGAGAAAATCCACTGGCTACCCACAACGAAGTGAAACAAGAAATTCGCTGCGTCCTGCTCTGGGAGCTAGACACGAAATGCAACTCTGCCGAGCCTTTCGTTGTGTCCTGGACCAGGAGCTAGAAACAAAAGGCAACTACGCCTATAGTCCAGACATAAGTCTTCGCTGCTTAGGGCTTTCTTCTGCGTCTTGGTTCAGGAGCTACATACGAATCTTTGCCACGTCGAGTCCTTCGATTGGCCCAGGGGCCAAGAAGCAACACTTTCTCCTGGCTGAGTCTTGTCCCAGAAGCTACACAGGAGCCTCTTCCAAATACCCATCACTTCGGGACAAGTGTGTTAAAAAGTCTGACGGGAAACAAAGTAATGTTTACCACCGATGCTTTATTGTTTACACACAGCAACAACAGAGGTATGCACACTCTTTTATCATCACACTTCCATAAATGGGTAACGTGTACCTGAATGTAACACACAAGTATTATATATATACACACACACAGGTATC
>NW_027197241.1:0-65587 GCF_038502225.1 Cherax quadricarinatus | reverse complement strand
AAGACTATCTACAATACGAGGGTCATTACTAGGAATACGGTAAAATTTACACGTATGTTAGCTAAAAAATAGAAAATCATTCCCCTCCCTTTCTGTAGCTACATTCATCAGACACTTTTTGGCACTCTTCTTGAACTGGTTCATGCTATGACTGGCTTTGACATGTGCAGGCAGTCTGTTCCATTCCTTTATTGCTGTACAATAAAAGGTGTTTGAAGCCTGGCCACTGACTGTGGGTACTACAAAGTTGTGCTCACTCCCCCTAGTACTATGATTGCTGCGGTTCCCAACTTTGACAAAATTGACAGCAAGATATTCTGGACATTGTTTGTGAGCAATTTTATAAACATGATTTAGCTTCAGTTGCTTTACTCTGTCTTCAACATTCAGCATATCCAACTGCTGTAATTCATCCTGGCCTACATGTTCTCTTGGTCCCAGCCCTAGGATGAATCTTACGATTTTGTTCTGGGTGATTTGCAGTCTATCTTTCAGTTTTTTTGTCAAGGCAGAGTACCAAGAAGAGCAAGCGTAATCCATATGGCATTGTATAAGGGCTAGACATAGGGTCCTGCGAGCCTCAGTAGGTAGACACTGTGCTTGTCTATACAGAAACTTCAGTCTGGCATTCGCTTTCTTTACTACACTGCTCGCTATCAATTCTCCTGACATGCATGGGTCAAAGGGGATTCCCAAATATTTTACTGATGAAACCAAAGTGATGGGCTCCCCATTACATTGAACATTAAAATTATTTACCCTTCTCAGTTTATGTTTCGTGCCAAAGAGAATGGCTTCAGTTTTCCCTAGGTGTAATGATAGTTTGTTGTCTACTAACCATTTGCTGCAGGACTCCAGTTCCAGTGTTAAAACATTAGCAATATCTTGTGGGTCTTTACCTGACACTAACAGAGCACTGTCATCTGCATACAGTAGGAGTTTGCACTTGACACTGATAGGCATATCATTGACATAACAGAAGAATATTAAGGGACACAGAATACTACCTTGGGGAACTCCACATGTTATCGGCAGGGGTTCTGATTCTGTTTTGTTGATTTTGACTATTTGTCTCCTGTTGCTAAGGTAGGACTTAAACCAGTCTACAGAACCTATACCGATAGCTTGAAGTTTATTACATAATATATTGTGGTTGACAGTATCGAAGGCCTTTTGCAGGTCTAAGGTTACCATACCTATGAGGTTCCCCTTTGACATTTCAGTTCTCAGGTAATCCATCAGATTAATAAGGGAGGTGTCGGTTGAGTAGGATCTTCTAAAGCCCGATTGATAAGTATGGAGAATGTTGTTGTCATTAAGGTACTTAACTACTTGAGAATACACCGCCCTCTCTAGAATTTTAGATATTATACTGAGTATACTAACAGGCCTATAGTTGCTTACATCAGACCTACTGTTTTTCTTGAAGATAGGAGTAACTCTGGCCTCCTTGAACCCCTCCGGTACGGTATTAGTGGTGATTGATAGATTTATTATGTGAGCAATAGGGACTGACAGTTCAGAAGCACCATCTTTTAGGAACTTAGACGGGATGTTATTAGGGCCTGTGCTCTTAGTTGGGTTTAACCTGCTTAGTTCTTTTTGAATAAAGTCATGAGATACACTTACTAGTTGACAACTGTTTGGGGTTACCCCTTTATTGGTATAGTATGTTTGAAACTTATCAGAGTCTGTGTTAAAGGTATTTGATACAGTTGGTAGTTTACTTACTAGTGTTGATGCAACAGATGTGTAGTAGGAATTAAAGCAATTTGCCACCTTAGATGTTTCGTGGTATACCTCATTATCGATAGTGAGTACTATGTTAGACCTATCTACTGGCTTATGGCTATACCCCAACTGTTTTAGTTGTTGCCAGAGCTTTCTGGGGTTATGCTTATACTCTTCAATTTTTGAGCAGTAGTGCTTTGCCTTTGCTCCTTTTATAAGTCTCTGTACTCTGTTCCTCACCCTTTGGAATTCATTTAGTGCTGCAATATCCTGTCTGTTTGCTTTAAATCTTTTTAGCAGCTGGTCTCTGAATTTCATATTATCTAATATCTCAGTATTCATCCAGGGTTAAGTTCTTCGTTTAATCCTAACCTCTTTAACTGGTGCAATATTATCAAGAATGGTAGTGAACATTGTTTTGAATTTTTCCCAGGCATCGTTTACGTCCGTGCAACTTGTTATCTCTGTCCAGTCACAATTTTGTAGCCTATTTACCAGTGTTTCTTTACTGTAGTTTCTAGTTGACCTCATTTTTATTGTCCTGTGTAGGCCTATCCTATCCCTAGTGATTTTCCTGGTGCAGTAAATGATGAAATGATCACTAAAACCTGTGGTAATGACGCCTGACTGACTAATGTTCTCAGAGCGGTTACAAAGTATGTGGTCAATTAGGGTGGCTGAGAACTGTGTGATCCGGGTTGGAGTATTAATTAGTTGAGTGTATCTATTTAATCCTAGAATTTGCTTATACCTTTTGCATAGCCCGTTATTTTGCTGCTGAAAACAGATATTGAAGTCGCCCAGTATTATTGTCTCGCAATTGTTTTCAACTCCGGACAAGACTCTGGAAAAGTCTTCTAAGAACTGGTGCTGGGTAGGAGGGCGGTAACTAGTTCCTACTAAGATGGGTTTGGTCTTAGGAAGCAGCACTTCAAACCATAGAATCTCCAGTTTATTGTTATATAAATCAGGTCTTGGGTTGTAAGCTAAGTCATTTATCATTCCTAGCTACTAGACCGTCATTATCACCGTCATTTATCTGTCTGTTTTGCCTCTGCACAATAGTTTGAGGTCCTGGATTAATTTGGATATCACCACTTAAGAGCGCTACAATAAGAGCTGTGTGCCACTGTTTTTGTTTGGGTATGCGGTGATGCCATACCTTGCGGCGATAGTGATATTTACTTTTCTGGTAGGATGGCAACTGTTGGGCTTTTACTGTCCAGGGCGCTGTTACTCCATTCACCTTTTCCAGCCCCCATGACTGATTTCTTTCTTCATGGAATTGAAGAAGAAAGATAAATATAATTATGGAAGCCTGTACCCCCCTAATGCCTGCCATTTTCACTCTTCGCTCTTTTACTCATATACAATAATATTTATTTCTCTTTTCCAGTCCCTAGTACACTTAGCATCTGCTTTAGCAATCACCACTGAATTACTAGTAAAATTTCCTCTTCCAAACCCTCTTCACTGCTCACTTTTCCCTTAACTTCACAAACCCCTTACAGTTAACCCCTTATTACACACTCCCCTTCCCATCTCACTTCACAGTCTGGCTTCCCCAATTAACTTCTAACTCCTTTCCATTCTGGTAGATCAGAAAGGTTTAATCCATGGTTTTATCCTTCCAAATCCCCCTCAATTCCATTTATCGGGGGTTGTGTGGTGTTGTTGTCTCCTGACCTGTTCTGCTGACTCAGCCATTTTTAAAACACTGAGGGGAGTAAGGCCACCTACAACCTGACTTTCCTTGAGTTTATAGATATATTTGGCGTTTTCTGCTATGATTCTCTCACTATATACTGGTCAGCTGAATATAGGTCAGCTACTAAAACATTAACCTTGACTGTTTAACTATTCACTTCTTTCCCACGACTGGCACTGAGGGATATCCGACCTATAACCTTGGAGTTTTGTACTGTTGATTTGACGTATTTAGTCCATTTCGTTGTCGTCACCGTCAGTTTTTATGTCACTATAGGTTCCTTGCATGTTGTTGCAGCAGTACTTGCCAACTTGGCCATCACTGGAGTTCGGATAGGCCCAGGGGACGGCAAGATGTAGGAGCAGCCTTGTTGCTGCTTGCTGCGGCTGAAGATACGCACAACACACAACGAACACTTGAGCTCCACTCCAGAGCATCACACTGACCTTCGTGAACTTCATGCAGAAGAACACTTGAGCTCCACTCCAGAGCATCACACTGACCTTCGTGAACTTCATGCAGAAGAACACTTGAGCTCCACTCCAGAGCATCACACTGACCTTCGTGAACTTCATGCAGAAGAACACTTGAGCTCCACTCCAGAGCATCACTATCAAGCATATCTCCGGAAGAGCCAAAGTGGTGGTGGCCTCACTCTCAAGGGCTTGTTAGCTGGAGTTTTTGGCAGTAGCATAAAACCTTTTTGAAAGCCTTTTCAATTTTATATCTGACAATATTTTTTTTGTCGAGAACTGCCAAGTGAGTAGAATGGAACGAGAGATGTGGTTCCATTTGCTACTGTATTTTATTCATGATACGCTACCTATGTGAGGGATGCAGTCTAACCCCAGTTGTAACAGTCGTCTAGTAGACGTAGCAGTAGTTACTGTTTATTTAATAATCTATATCAGATAAACACTGGGCCTGTTTACTGTGTGTATGTGTGTTTAGTCATCTATATATAGTCACTTGTATGTGGTTGCATGTTTCGATTCACAGCTCTTGGCCCCGCCTCTTCACTAGTGTATGTGTGTGTACTTACCTAGTTGTGCTTGCAGGGGTCGATTCACAGCTCCTGTTGTGTGTGTACTCACCTATTTGTGGTTACAGGTGTCTAGTCATAGCTCCTGGCCCCACCCTCTCACTGATCGTGTGTAATACTCATTCCAATAATATCTACAGACATATATTAGTCTCAGAAAAAGAAACAACATTAATTTACCAACAGTAATTTTCTGACCAAGGAATACAAAGAGTTGTCACCTGTCTGCCATTAAGCTCTGTTTATTCCTGTTATTCTCTTGTGTAAACATTATAATCAGACATATTTGATTTAAAATGTTTGATATTAATGTTGCAATGTTTGTGCAGAACTTGTTTGTAATTATCGTAGTGTTTATTGTATCAAATTGTTATCACTACGTATTTCTGCTCTGCTGCCAGCAACGCTGCTGCTGCTACTTAACGGCTGCTGCTGCTGCTGCTGCTGGTTAACGGTGCTGTTGCTGCTGCTGGCAACGCTGCTCTGCTCTGCTGCTGCTCACTGCCGTTGTAGTATTGCTGCGCGCTGCTGCTGCGCTGCTGTTATGCTAGCTGCTGCTGCCCAGCAATTGCTTAACACTGCCAGCACTTGGCTGCTGTTGCGCAACGATTTGCTGCTGTTGGCAGCAACCGCGCCATTCACTGCTGCTGCTGCTGTTGCTGCTGCTACTTTCACGTGGTGACGTGTTGCGCTGGTGGGCGTGGTTTTCCTGCTGCTTAGCAGCTGCTGCGGTACTGCGCTGCTGCTGTTGCCAACGATTGCTGCTGCTGGCAACCGCCTGTACTGCTGCTGCTCTGCTGCTGTTGCGGCTACTGCTCACTGCGGGCTGCCCGGTTGCTGGTTGCTGCTGCGTGTTGCTGCTGCTGCTGCCGCTCTTGCTGCTGCTGCTGCTGCTGCCGCTGTTGCTGCTGCTGCTGCTGCTGCCAACTTGCTGCCGTTGTTGCTGCTGCTGCTGCTGCTGCTGCTGCTGCTGCTGCTGCTGCTGCTGCTGCCGGTGCCTGCTGCTGCTGTGCTGCTTTGCTGCTGCTGCCCAGCTGCTCTTGCTGCTGCTGCTGCTGCTGCCTGCAGCTGCTGCTGCTGCTGCCCGCTGCTGCTGCTGCTGCTGCTGCTGCTGCTGCTCGCCTGCCTTAACGCTGCTGCTGCTGCTGCTGCTGCTCACTGCTGCTCTGCTGCCAACACTGCTGCTGCTGCCTTGCTG
The DNA here is from genome assembly GCF_038502225.1 of Cherax quadricarinatus. Classification (NCBI taxonomy): domain Eukaryota; kingdom Metazoa; phylum Arthropoda; class Malacostraca; order Decapoda; family Parastacidae; genus Cherax; species Cherax quadricarinatus. The sequence goes on along the minus strand of NW_027197241.1, from coordinate 59,908 downwards.
CTGCTGCTGTAACACTGCTGCTGCTGCTGCTGCTGCTCAGCAGCCAGCAGTGCGTGCTGCTGCGGCGCGCAACAGCAGCAACAGCGGCAGGCAGCGCAGCGACGCGGGTGGCAGCAGCAACCTTAGCAGCTGCGCTAACAGCGACAACGGTGGCAGCAGCAGCAGCAAGCGGCAACAGCAGCAGCGACGTTGGTACGCTTAGCAACAGCAGCAGCAGCGCTGGCAGCCAGTGGAACGTAGCAACAGCCAGCAACAGCAGCAGCAGCCGTGCATTTGTAACAGCTGCTCAAGCTGCCAGCAACCGCTTGGCGCATAGCAACCTTAGCAGCCAGCGGCAACGGCGCCAGCAACCAACGCTGCTGCTGTAGCAGCAGCAACAACAGCGGCGCTTAGCGGCAACATAACAGCGGCAACAGCGAGCGGCAACAGCAGCGGCAACAACCAGCAGCAACAACAGCAGCAGCAACAGCAACAGCCTTGCAACAACAACGGCCTCAACAACAACGCTGACGGCGGCCCAGCAGCAAGCAATAACAACAGCGGCGGCGGCTTAGCGCAGCAACAACAACAACAGCAGCGACGTTTGGCAGCAGCCAGCAGCAGCAGCAGCAACAGCAGCAGCAGCAGCAGCAGCGGCAACAGCAGCCAGCAGCGCGGCGGCCCGGCAACAGCAGCGCGGCAGCAGCGGCGGCAACCAGCAGCAGCCAGCTGGCAGCAACAGCGGCAGCAGCAGCAGCAGCGCGGCGGCATAACGCGCCAGCCAACGGCGAGCGGCAACAGCCTTAGCCAGCCTTAGCAGCGGCAACAGCAGCGTAGCAAGCAACAACGGCAGCAGCTTAACGCAACAACCCAGCAGCAGCAGCAACAACAGCAGCAACAGCAACGGTTTTGGCAACGCCCAGCAACAACAGCAACAACAGCAACAGCAGCAGCGGCACAGCAACAACAGCAACGCTGCTGCTGCAACAGCAGCAACAACCTTGCTGCTGCTGTGCTGCTGCAACAGCGGCGCTTAACAGCAACAGCAACGCTGCTGCTTGGCAGCAACAACGCTGCTGGCAACATAACGCGCGCCAACCTTGCTGCTGCTGCGACAACGCTGCTGCTGCTGCTGCTGCAGCGCTGTATAACAACAGCGGCAACAACAGCTGCTGCTGCTGCCAGCTTGCTGCTGCTGTAACGGCGCCGCTGCTGCTGCTGCTGCTTAACGGCAAACAGCAACAAGTAACACTTAACAACAGCAGCTTGCTGCTGCTGCTGCTGCTGTACTGCTTAACAGCGGCTGCTGCGTGCTGCTGCGCTGCTGCTGCTGCTGCTGGCAGCGGCGGCAGCACTTGCTGCTTGGCAGCAGCACGCTTGCTGCTGCTTAACAACATGCTGCTGCTGTTTGACGCGGATGGTGATTGAGTATGGTTATAATAATATATAACAACTAATGATTATAATAAGCACGACAACTTGTGAGATAAATCAAGTATTATTGTAGGCTGGCCAGGAGAGAGAGGGAGAGAGAGAGAGGAATTGGATATCACGGGTCATAAATCACGTCTCTAAGGTCGATAAGCGTGGCGCTGTGTCAAGTAATGTTACGACCGTATTTTGGCTCCCACCTCTTTTTTTGCTTGTCAGAGGCAGACTGCAACAGGATAAGAGAGAAAGAGATGATGAAGTAATGCTGGTGCAGTAGTGAGATGAATAGGAGGTGTTGGTGCCTGGAAGAGCCTTTGATATCCTTGAGGTGAAATTGACTCCAAACCTTGAAGAACCATGTTGGCAAATCTTGCAAATAAGGCCAGGAAACACAGCACTTCGCCGTATCTCGCATCTTGACAGTAGGGGTTGCAAGATTCTGTACGAGGCACCAAGTACGCTCACACCTTGAGTATGCTCCACTTTCTTGGTTTGTTTGCCCCCTCCCCCTCTCATCTGCATTTGCTTGATGGAATGAGAACAGAGCAAGATGTCATCTCTCGTCTGGACCCATCCTGTTAGATCTGTCATTTCAGCAGAGCCTTCAGCATAGGAGGATGTGGTGGCCTTACTGTTATGTACAAAGGCCAACATTGTCAAATGCCACACTTGGATCCACTTCGAGGACAACGTGAAACAAGCTTTTATACCTGAGACGGGCGAAGCCTTCACTCCTGGCTGTACCTTCTCAGAACGTCACTCCATCTAAGATCATATATACCCAGGATGACTCGAGTATGGAACACGTTCGTGCAGCGTTATGATGTCAACGGATGGTCAGTTGATCAGGAGAGTGCTGGCCCACAGGACCCACGGATAGTCAGAGAAGAAGAGTTTTAGGGAGAGAGGGAAAGGGAGAGAGACAAAGAGTGGAGAACGCGTTATCACCGGGTCATGAATCCCGTCGCTAAGGTCGATAAACGTGGAGCTGTGTCAATATTGTTCGACCATGTTGGCTCTCACTTCCTTCCCGTTTTTGCTCATCAGAGGAGAGAGTGCGAAGCAACAGGATGTGTGTGTGTGTGAGAGAGAGAGAGAGAAAACAGGTGTTGAAGAGACAAGATGAATGCATGAAGAGAGAGACTTATTAAGAACTAGAGAGAGAGAAGAAGGGAAGAGGGAGACGAGGATGGGTTATGGAATATGAAAAGAAGATAAAGAAGGGAAGATATTCTAAGAGGAACAGATGTGTGAAATGAAAAAGGGATGGGGATGGAAGGGTAGAAGAAGATAAGAGTTGATAACTCAGACAAGACGCTTCTTGACAGGAATGAGAGTAGAAGGATAGAAGGGATAGGAGGAGATAGAAGAGATAGAAGGAGATAAAAGGGATAAAAAGAGTAGAAGTAGATAGAAAAGAAAGAAGGAGATAGAAGGGATAGGTACCCCGCTGCTGCTAATACACACTAGGTTCCCCACAGCTGCTGTATAACAAAACACTAGGTTCACACGGCTGCTTGCTGCTGCTAATACACTGGGACCCCACGGCTGCTGTAATAACAAAAGGCGCACACTAGGTTCCCCACGGCTGCTGCCTTAACTGAAGTACACACTGGGTTCCCCACGGCGGTAACGCAGCACCTAAGAACACACACTAGGTTCCCCACATGCTGCTGCTGCTGAACACCGCAACAGGTTCCCCGCTGCTGTGCTGGCACACAGTAAGGTTCCACGGCTGCTGCTGCTGCTAACAACACACAGTAGGTTCCCACAGCTGCTTAACAACTTAACAACACACGCTGGTTCCCCGCTCCTGCTGTGCTGCTGTACACAGTGGGTTCCCCGCTGCTGTGTTGCTGCCTTTAACTTACAACAGGTTCCGCACTGCTGCTAACGCACAGTGAGTTCCACAGCCTGCTGCTGTACTAACCCGCACACTAGGTTCCCCATCGCGCTGCTGCTAACGCACGGTAGGTTCCTGGCGCAACAACCATAGCAACCTTGCCTTCTTTCTGATGGGTTCCCACAGCTGCTGCTGTTGCTGCGATGCTGCTGCCTTGCTACAACACACAATGGGTTCCCCGCTGCTGCTGTGCTAACCACACAATAGAGTTCTGATGCTTGCTGCTAACACAAAATGGGTTCCCCACAGCTGCTGCTGCTGTTTGCTGCTGCTGCTTAACTAACACAAAATGGGTTCCTTGCTGCTGCTAACGCAATGAGTTCCCCTACAGCTGCCTAACACACTAGGTTCCCCACAGCTGCTGCTCTTTCTAGCACACAATGGGTTTGCGAAAGGCTGTAACAACCTTTAACTTACACACTAAGTTCCCACAGCTGCTGCTGCTGTATACAACACACACTAAGTTCACAGCGCTGCTGCTGCTAACACACACTAGGTTCCCTGGCTGCTGTTTAACTGCTGTATGCTAACACACAATAGGTTCCCCACAGCTGCTGCTGCTAACACACAATAGGTTCCCACAGCTGCTGCTGCTGCTAACACACACTAGGTTCCCACAGCTGCTGTTGCTGCTGCTGCTGCTGCTGCCACTGCTGCTGCTAACACACAATAGGTTCTCACAGCTGCTGTTGCTGCTGCTGCTGCTAACACACACTAGGTTCCCCACAGCTGCTGCTGCTGTTGCTGCTAACACACACTAGGTTCCCACAGCTGCTGCTGCTGTTGCTGCTAACACACAATAGGTTCCCACAGCTGCTGTTGCTGCTGCTGCTGCTAACACACACTAGGTTCCCCACAGCTGCTGCTGCTCATTTATAACTAACACATAGGTTCCCCACAGCTGCTGCTGCTGTTTATATAACACACACTAGGTTCCACATGGCTGCTGCGGCTCTGCTTTACTAGGTTTCACAGCTGCTGCTGCTGCTGTTGCTGCTAACACACAATGGGTTCCCACAGCTGCTAACACACGCAGGTTCCAGAGCAGCTGCTGCTGCTAACTGCACAATAGGTTCCCCATGGCTGCATAACCTGCTGCTAACACACCTAAGTTCCCACAGCTGTATAACAACAACACACACTAGGTTCCCACAGCTGCTGTTGCTGCTGCTGCTCTTCTAACACACAATGGGAGTTGTACCTGGCTGCTAGCACACTAGGTTCAAGTGACTGCTGCTGCTAACTACACAATGGGTTCCATGGCTGCTGCTGCTAACACACTAAGTTCCCACAGCTGCTGGTGCTCTTTAACACACACTAGGTTCCACGGCTTGCTGTTGCTCTTTGCTACTGCTTCTAACACACAATGGGTTCCCCACGGCTAACAACAACTGTTTACAATAGGTTCCCCGGCTGCTGCTCTTCTAGCACGTACTAGGTTCCCGGCTGCTGTTGTAGCAACGCTTGCTTAACGCGCTAACGCACAATGAGTTCTCTGGCTGCTGTTGCTGCCAACGCCTTTAACACGCTGGGTTCCACGAAACTGCTACTGCTGCTTGTTTGCTGCTAACACGCTGCGGTTCCCACATTTTTTCTGCTGCGGCTGCTAGCACACACTAGGTTTCCACGGGTGCTGCTGTAACCTTGCTTTAACACGCAATGGGTTCCCGCGGCTGCGCAGCAACAGACACCGCAATGGGTTCCACAGCTGTAACAACCGCTTAGCACAACACACACTAGGTTCCCACGGCTGCCTTGCTGGTAACACACAATAGGTTCCCACGGCTGCTGCTGCTAGCACACACTGGGTTCCCACGGCTTAACAACGCTTAACAGCACACAATGGGTTCCCTGGCTGCTGCTGCTGCGGCTGCCTAGCACACACTAGGTTCCACGGCAACAACCTTAGCAACAACACACACACTAGGTTCCAACGGCTGCTGCTGTTGCTGCTAACACACTGGAGGTTCCCTGGCTGCTTAACATAGCACAATAGGTTCCTGGCTGCAACAACGCGCTTTAACACACACTGGGTTCCCACGGCTGCTTAACAACAACATGGCACACTATGTTCCCACGGCTGCTGCTGCTGCTAGCTCCACTTCGGGTTCCCACGGCTGATGCTGCTAGCACACTAAGTTTCCCACAGCTGCTCTTCTTTTACTAAGTTCCCACAGCTGCTGCTGCTGCTGCTAACACACACTAGGTTCCCCGCTCCTGCTGCTGCTGCTAACACACAGTAGGTTCCCACAGCTGCTGCTCCTGCTGCTGCTGCTGCTAACACACAGTAGGTTCCCCACAGCTGCTGCTGCTGCTAACACACAATAGGTTCCCCACAGCTGCTGCTGTTGCTGCTGCTGCTGCTGCTGCTGCTAACACACAATAGGTTCCCCACAGCTGCTGCTGTTGTTACATTTGTTGCTGCTCAACAACTTACACAATGGGTTCCCCGCACCTTAACTGCTAACACACAACAGGTTCCCCGCTGCTGCTGCTAACACAATGGGGTTCACACAGCTGCTGCTGCTGTTGCTTAACAACTTGCCTTGCTAACAAAATAGGTTCCCCGCTGCTGCTGCTAACACGCAATAGGTTCCCTACAGCTGCTAACACACACTAGGTTCCCCACAGCTGCTGCTGCTAACACACAATAGGTTCCCCGCAGCTGCTGCTGCTAACACACACTAAGTTCCCACAGCTGCTGCTGCTGCTAACACACACTAGGTTCCCACAGCTGCTGTTGCTGCTGCTGCTGCTGCTAACACACAATAGGTTCCTGGCTGCTGCTTAACTAACTTGCACAATAGGTTCCCACGGCTGCTTAACGCTTAACTCAGCACACACTAGGTTCCACAGCTGCTGGCTGGCAACAACTATGCTGCTAACACATAATGGGTTCTCGGCTGCTTGTTGCTGCTGCTGCTGCTAACACACTGGGTTCCCCACGGCTGCTTAACATGCTGCTGCTAACACACTAGGTTCCCCACAGCTGCTGCTGCTGTTGCTGCTAACACACAATAGGTTCTCACAGCTGCTGTTGCTGCTGCTGCTGCTGCTAACACACACTAGGTCCCCAGAGCTGCTGTTGTTGCTGCTGCTGCTAACACACAGTAGGTTCTCACAGCTGCTGTTGCTGCTGCTGCTGCTAACACACACTAGGTTCCCCACAGCTGCTGCTGCTGTTTAACAACTAACGCACACACTGGGTTCCCCACAGCTGCTGCTGTTGCTGCTAACACACTAGGTTTCCACATCTGCTTAGCAACAACAACTAGCACTAATGGGTTCCCACGAAACAACGCTGCTGGAGCACAAAATAGGTTCCCACGGCTGCTTAACCTTCAGCACACTAGGTTCCTGGCTGCTGCTGCTGTTGACACACAATGAGTTCCTGGCTGCTGCTTGCTGCACAACACACACTAAAGTTCCCACGGCTTTCAACAACATACTTTAAGCACACAATGGTTCCCACGGCTGCTGCTGCTGCTGCTGCGCACACTAAGGTTCAGCCATGCATGCACAGCACACACACCTTTGGGTTCCAACGGCTGCTGCTGTTGCTGCTACTTTACACTGGGTTTCCTGACTGCTGCTGTTGCACAATAGGTTCCCGCAGCTGCTGCCTTTAACACACACGAGTTCCCACAGCTGCTTATGCTGCTAGCTTTTACTATGTTCAACAAAACGCTGCTGCTGCTCTAGTACACACTAGGTTCCCACGGCTGCTGCTAGCACACACTAGGTTCCACGAAAAGGCTGCCTTATGCCTTGCTAACACACAATAAAGTTCCCTGGCTGCTGCTGCTGCTAACACACAATAGGATACCACGGCTGCTGCCCTTAGTAACAACCTAATTAGTTCCATACGGCTGCTGTAACAACACAATAGGTTCCTGCGGCTGTTGCTGCTGCTGGCCTCTAATGAGTTCCTGCAGTTGCTGCTGCTCGCTAACGCTGCTGTAACACAGGATACGTTACCACAGCTGCTGCTGGTTGCTAACACACCAATGCTTCCATGCGGCTGCTTCTATATTTAAGACGCAATGGGTTCCTGCGGCACAACGCGCTAACGCACAATAGGTTACCACGACTGCTGCTGCTGCTTATACAACACACAATAGGTTTTGGCTGCTTTAACAACACAAATAGGTTCATAGCTGTTATTGCTGCTCTTTAACACCTGATAGGTTCTCACAGCTGCTGCTGCTAACACAAAAAATAGGTTCCTGCGGCTGTTGCTGCTGCTAACCTAAAATAGGTTTCACGGCTGCCAACCTTAACTACTTTACTATGATTCCTGCGGCTGTTGCTGCTGCTAACCTAAAATGAGTTCCTGCAGCTGCTGCTAACACACAATAGGTTCCCACAGCTGCTGCTTGCTCTTCTTCACAATGAGTTCCACGGCTGCTTGCTGCTGCTGGCACACAATGGGTTCCCACGGCTGCTGCTGGCACACAGCGGGTTCCCAGCGGTTGCTGCTGTTGCTTACTGCACTATGGGTTTCCGCAGCTGCTGCTGCTTTACCTGTGGGTTCCCACAGCTGCTGCTGCTAACACACAGTAGTTTCCCCGCTGCTGCTGCTGCTGCTAACACACAATAGGTTCCCCGCTGCTGCTGCTGCTAACACACAATAGGTTCCCCGCTGCTGCTGCTAACACACAGTAGGTTCCCACAGCTGCTGCTGCTGCTAACACACTATAGGTTCCCACAGCTGCTGCTGCTGGTAACACACACACTAGGTTCCCCGCAGCTGCTGCTGCTGCTAACATACACTAGGTTCCCTGTGCTGCTGCTGCAGCTGCTAACATACGCTAGGTTCCCTGTGCTGCTGCTGCTAACATACACTAGGTTCCCTGTGCTGCTGCTGCAGCTGCTAACATACACTAGGTTCCCTGTGCTGCTGCTGCAGCTGCTAACATACACTAGGTTCCCTGTGTTGCTGCTGCTGCTGCTAATATACACTAGGATCCCTGTGCTGCTGCTGCTGCTAACATACACTACGTTCCCTGGTGCTGCTGCTGCTAACATACACTAGGTTCCCTGGTGCTGCTGCTGCTAACATACACTAGGTTCCCTGTGCTGCTGCTGCTAACATACACTAGGTTCCCTGCTGCTGCTGCCCTGCAGCTGCTGCTAACATACACTAGGTTGCTGGCTGCATGCTGGTTCCCTGCTGCTACTGCTGCTGCTAACATACACTAGGTTCCCTGGTGCTGCTGCTAACATACACTCGGTTCCCTGGTGCTGCTGCTGCTGCTAACATACACTAGGTTCCCTGGTGCTGCTGCTGCATGCACATGCATTAGGTTCCCTGCTGCTGCTGCTGCTACTGCTGCTGCTAACATACACTAGATTCCCTGGTGCTGCTGCTAACATACACTCGGTTCCCTGGTGCTGCTGCTACTGCTGACATGCACTAGGTTCCCTGCTGCTGCTGCTATATACACTAGGTTCCCTGGTGCTGCTGCTAACATACACTCGGTTCCCTGCTGCTGCTGCTGCTGCTACTACATACACTAGGTTCCCTGCTGCTGCTAATATACACTAGGTTCCCTGGTGCTGCTGCTAACATACACTAGATTCCCTGGTACTGCTGCTGCTGCCCTGGTGCTGCTGCTAACATACACTCGGTTCCCTGGTGCTGCTGCTAACATACTCTCGGTTCCCTGGTGCTGCTGCTAATATACACTAGGTTCCCTGGTGCTGCTGCTGCTATACCCAAGGTACCCTCGTGCTGCTGCTAATATACACTCGGTTCCCTGGTGCTGCTGCTAATATACACTGCTGGTTCCCTGGTGCTGCTGCTAACATGCACTAGATTCCCTGGTGCTGCTGCTACATACTCTCGGTTCCCTGGTGCTGCTGCTAGGTTCCCTGGTGCTGCTGCTAATATACACTAGGTTCCCTGGAGCTGCTGCTAATATACACTAGGTTCCCTGGTGCTGCTAATATACACTAGGTTCCCTGGTGCTGCTGCTAATATACACTAGGTTCCCTGGTGCTGCTGCTAATATACACTAGGTTCCCTGGTGCTGCTGCTAACATACACTAGGTTCCCTGGTGCTGCTGCTAACATACACTCGGTTCCCTGGTGCTGCTGCTGCTGCTGCTAATATACACTAGGTTCCCTGGTGCTGCTGCTAATATACACTCGGTTCCCTGGTGCTGCTGCTAATATACACTAGGTTCCCTGGTGTTGCTGCTGACATACACTAGGTTCCCTGGTGCTGCTGCTGACATACACTAGGTTCCCTGGTGCTGCTGGTACTGCTGCTGCTAACATGCACTAGATTCCCTGGTGCTGCTGCTAACATACTCTCGGTTCCCTGGTGCTGCTGCTAATATACACTAGGTTCCCTGGTGCTGCTGCTGACATACACTAGGTTCCCTGGTGCTGCTGCTAACATACACTAGGTTCCCTGGTGCTGCTGCTAATATACACTAGGTTCCCTGGTGCTGCTGCTAATATACACTCGGTTCCCTGGTGCTGCTGCTGACATACACTAGGTTCCCTGGTGCTGCTGCTAATATACACAAGGTTCCCTGGTGCTGCTGCTAATATACACTCGGTTCCCTGGTGCTGCTGCTGACATACACTAGGTTCCCTGGTGCTGCTGCTAACATACACTCGGTTCCCTGGTGCTGCTGCTAACATACACTAGGTTCCCTGGTGCTGCTGCTAATATACACTAGGTTCCCTGGTGCTGCTGCTGACATACACTAGGTTCCCTGGTGCTGCTGCTAACATACACTCGGTTCCCTGGTGCTGCTGCTAATATACACTAGGTTCCCTGGTGCTGCTGCTAACATACACTAGGTTCCCTGGTGCTGCTGCTAACATACACTCGGTTCCCTGGTGCTGCTGCTGACATACACTAGGTTCCCTGGTGCTGCTGCTGACATACACTAGGTTCCCTGGTGCTGCTGCTAATATACACTCGGTTCCCTGGTGCTGCTGCTAATATACACTCGGTTCCCTGGTGCTGCTGCTAATATACACTAGGTTCCCTGGTGCTGCTGCTAATATACACTAGGTTCCCTGGTGCTGCTGCTAATATACACTAGGTTCCCTGGTGCTGCTGCTAATATACACTAGGTTCCCTGGTGCTGCTGCTAATATACACTCGGTTCCCTGGTGCTGCTGCTAATATACACTAGGTTCCCTGGTGCTGCTGCTAATATACACTAGGTTCCCTGGTGCTGCTGCTAATATACACTAGGTTCCCTGGTGCTGCTGCTAATATACACTAGGTTCCCTGGTGCTGCTGCTAATATACACTCGGTTCCCTGGTGCTGCTGCTAATATACACTAGGTTCCCTGGTGCTGCTGCTAATATACACTAGGTTCCCTGGTGCTGCTGCTAATATACACTCGGTTCCCTGGTGCTGCTGCTAATATACACTAGGTTCCCTGGTGTTGCTGCTAATATACACTAGGTTCCCTGGTGCTGCTGCTAACATACACTAGGTTCCCTGGTGCTGCTGCTAACATACACTAGGTTCCCTGGTGCTGCTGCTAACATACACTCGGTTCCCTGGTGCTGCTGCTAATATACACTAGGTTCCCTGGTGCTGCTGCTAATATACACTAGGTTCCCTGGTGCTGCTGCTAATATACACTAGGTTCCCTGGTGCTGCTGCTAATATACACTAGGTTCCCTGGTGCTGCTGCTAATATACACTCGGTTCCCTGGTGCAGCTGCTGCTAACATACACTAGATTCCCTGGTGCTGCTGGTGCTGCAGGTGCTGCTGGTGCAGCTGCTGCTAACATACACTAAATTCCCTGGTGCTGCTAAAACACACTAGGTTCCCTGCTGCTGCTAACACTCACTAGGTTCCCTGCTACTGCTAACACACACTAGGTGCCCTGTTGCTGCTAACACACACACACTAGGTTCCCTGCTGCTGCTGCTGCTAACACTAGGCTCCCTGTTGCTGCTGCTGATTACACTAGGTTCCCTGCTGCTGCTGCTGCTAACACTAGGCTCCCTGTTGCTGCTGCTGATTACACTAGGTTCCCTGCTACTGCTGCTAACACATACACACTAGGTTCCCTGCTGCTGCTAACACACACACACTAGGTTCCCTGCTGTTGCTGCTGCTAACACTAGGCTCCCTGTTGCTGCTGCTGATTACACTAGGTTCCCTGCTGCTGCTGCTGCTGCTGCTGCTGCTGACATACACTAGGTTCCCTGCTGCTGCTGCTGCTGCTGCTGACATACACTAGGTTCCCTGGTGCTGCTGCTAACATACACTAGGTTCCCTGGTGCTGCTGCTAACATACACTAGGTTCCCTGGTGCTGCTGCTAATATACACTCGGTTCCCTGGTGCTGCTGCTAATATACACTAGGTTCCCTGGTGCTGCTGCTAATATACACTCGGTTCCCTGGTGCTGCTGCTAATATACACTAGGTTCCCTGGTGCTGCTGCTAATATACACTAGGTTCCCTGGTGTTGCTGCTAACATACACTAGGTTCCCTGGTGCTGCTGCTAATATACACTAGGTTCCCTGGTGCTGCTGCTAATATACACTAGGTTCCCTGGTGCTGCTGCTAATATACACTAGGTTCCCTGGTGCTGCTGCTAATATACACTCGGTTCCCTGGTGATGCTGCTAATATACACTAGGTTCCCTGGTGCTGCTGCTAATATACACTAGGTTCCCTGGTGCTGCTGCTAATATACACTAGGTTCCCTGGTGTTGCTGCTAATATACACTAGGTTCCCTGGTGCTGCTGCTAATATACACTAGGTTCCCTGGTGCTGCTGCTAACATACACTAGGTTCCCTGGTGCTGCTGCTAACATACACTAGGTTCCCTGGTGCTGCTGGTGCTGCTGCTAACATACACTAGATTCCCTGGTGCTGCTGGTGCTGCTGCTAACATACACTAGGTTCCCTGGTGCTGCTAAAACACACTAGGTTCCCTGCTGCTGCTATCACTCACTAGGTTCCCTGCTACTGCTAACACACACTAGGTGCCCTGTTGCTTCTAACACACACACACTAGGTTCCCTGCTGCTGCTGCTGCTAACACTAGGCTCCCTGTTGCTTCTAACACACACACACTAGGTTCCCTGCTGCTGCTGCTGCTAACACTAGGCTCCCTGTTGCTGCTGCTGATTACACTAGGTTCCCTGCTGCTGCTGCTGTTAACACACACACACTAGGTTTCCTGCTGCTGCTAACACACACACACTAGGTTCCCTGCTGTTGCTGCTGATAACACTAGGCTCCCTGTTGCTGCTGCTGATTACACTAGGTTCCCTGCTGCTGCTGTTAACACACACACACACACTAGGTTCCCTGCTGCTGCTAACACACACACACTAGGTTCCCTGCTGCTGCCACTGCTAACACTAGGTTCCCTGCTGCTGCTAACACACACTAGGTTCCCTGTTGCTTCTAACACACACACGCTAGGTTCCCTGCTGCTGCTGCTGCTGGTAACACTAGGTTCCCTGCTGCTGCTAACACTAGGCTCCCTGCTGCTGCTGCTGCTGCTAACACTAGGCTCCCTGCTGCTGCTGCTGCTAACACTAGGTTCCCTGCTGCTGCTGCTGCTAACATTAGGTTCCCTGCTGCTGCTGCTGCTAACACCAGGCTCCCTGCTGCTGCTGCTGCTAACACTAGGTTCCCTGCTGCTGCTGCTGCTAACACTAGGTTCCCTGCTGCTGCTGCTGCTAATACCAGGCTCCCTGCTGCTGCTGCTAACACCAGGCTCCCTGCTGGTACTAACACCAGGTTCCCTGCTGGTACTAACACCAGGCTCCCTGCTGGTACTAACACTGTTATCCTGCCGTGCACAAAGCAGTAACATGGTGAGTGTCTGGTCAGGAGGACTTGACTGGAAGGAAGAATTTCTGATCTATTTTATTTAGGTCACTTCAGTTCCTGTTGCTGATATTTGCTGACGTCCTTGTGAAGAGTGTATGTGTGTTATGTGTGTGTGTGTGTGTGTGTGTGTGTGTGTGTGTGTATTTAAGGAGGTTATTAATAGAATATTCAAGAGGTTGCTAGAAGAATTGCAGTAAATCATCCATTCAAATCATTATGAAGCTGTGTGTAGTCTGTGGTCAGTCAAACAAACGGGCTTCCACATGGATAAATTGTCATTTTTGTGGAAATTGGTGTCACGCCCCTTGTGCAGATATCCAAGAACTAGCTACAAGCAGTGTTAAAACAGGGAAGTGTTTTTGGGTATGCCCAAATGAGATAAATCTGTGGACTAAAATCACAAGGGTATTAAAAGAGGACAACATCAAAGCTGCTTTCATAGACAACCTGGAAGCTTTCTACAACAGATGGGAACATAAAAAGTCTGGGCTGAATGGTACTGCCCTTGATACTGGCCATGTAGTCAGAAACTGTAAGGCTGGAGATGAAGTCCTGGTAGTCAGTAAATGTGGGGCTGATAGTGCTGTCCTGGGAGACAGTAATGGTGAAGCTGGAGGTGCTGTCCTGGGAGACAGTAATGGTGAAGCTGGAGGTGCTGTCCTGGGAGACAGTAATGGTGAAGCTGGAGGTGCTGTCCTGGGAGACAGTAATGGTGAAGCTGGAGATGCTGTCCTGGGAGACAGTAATGGTGAAGCTGGAGATTTTGTCCAGGTAGTCGGGAATTATACGCAGGAAGGAATACATATAAATGACCTCATAGGGGACAGGAGCCATAGTAGGGAAACAAGTGTAGTCAAAGATAAGATAAAACCAATATTGCAAACTAGAAATACCGCAGGAAATAGCAAACAAGAGGACTCCACTAGCAATAGTGAGGATATATTACCAAAAACAACTGGTGGGAGCTCCATTGTTGGTGCTAGGGAGGATAGAAGTAAGACAGGGAAACATGCACCAACAGGGAATACAGTCACAGAAACCCAAGGCAAACGGAAACCAAGCCTGTGCACATACTATGCACTTGGTATCTGCTGGCATGGGAAATCTGGAAAAACAGATGGGACGTGCAACTATGACCACCCTAGAAAATGCCATGCCCATATGACAACAGGAAAATGCAAACTCCCTTCCTGTAAGCTTTTTCACCCTGAACTGTGTACCTCTTCAGTACAGGAAAGACTGTGCTATAACTTAAATTGCCAGGCATACCATCTAAAGGGGACAAAAAGATACAAAACATCCAGGCCATGGGAAAACCTGGGTAGCCACAGCCACTCAAGAGGGAGAGGTTTTTTAGTGCCAGGAAGGAAAAAAAACTGGCAGGAAATGGCAGAAATCGTACACCAAATCCAGTCATTCCTGGAGTGGAACCACAGTCGATGGCCTCCACTCCAAACCAACAGATACAGATACTAATGCCGGAAAAAAAATCCCCCCCCAGTACCAACAATACCACCAGTCCGATAACATTCTTCTTTGCAAATATACAGGGTCTAAAGCCAGCAACAAACAACAAAATACCTTTCATCCGTGGACTGCTTGCAGAGGCAAAGGCAATGTTCGCGGCTTTCACTGAGACCCACATAAAGGATCACTTGGACAACGAAATATGGATCCCAGGTTACAACCTATACAGATGTGACAGAGTGAACAGGCAAAAGGGGGGGGGGGGGTTGGCCTGTACATTGCAGAGTCACTTGTTTGCACAGAACTGCTTAATGCCTCAAATGATGTAGTGGAAGTTTTAGCAGTAAAGGTCGAGAACCAAAACCTAGTCATTGTGGTAGTCTACAAGCCTCCGGATGCAACATCCCAGCAATTCCAGGAACAGCTGTTAAAAATTGACCACTGTCTGGAAAATCTTCCAGCTCCTGCACCCAACATCTTGCTCCTGGGGGATTTCAACTTAAGGCACCTAAAATGGAGGAATATAGCAAATAATATTGTTGCAGTAATAACACCAGGAGGCAGCTCTGATGAAAACTCACACTCACACGAGCTTTTAAATCTCTGCACAAAATTCAATTTAAACCAGCAAATAATAGAGCCTACTAGACTGGAGAATACACTAGACCTCATCTTCACTAACAATGATGATCTGATAAGAAATGTCACCATATCAAAAACAATATACTCAGATCACAACATAATTGAGGTTCAGACATGTATGCGTGGAGCCCCAGACCGACATAATGAGACTAGTCACGAGGGAGCATTCACCAAATTCAACTTCAATAACAAAAACATAAAGTGGGACCAAGTAAACCAAGTCCTAACCGATATAAGCTGGGAAGATATACTAAGCAACACAGACCCCAACTTATGCCTAGAACAGATTAACTCGGTGGCACTCGATGTATGCACAAGGCTTATTCCTCTAAGAAAAAGGAGGAGTAGATGTAAAATAGAAAGAGACAGGCGCTCCCTTTACAGGCGACGGAAAAGAATAACAGAGCGGCTAAAAGAGGTCAATATATCTGAAATGCGTAGGGAGACACTGGTCAGAGAAATAGCAAGCATCGAACTTAAGCTAAAAGAATCCTTTAGGAGTCAGGAATCGCGGGAAGAACTAAAAGCCATAAATGAAATCGAAAGAAACCCAAAGTATTTCTTCTCCTATGCCAAATCAAAATCGAGAACAACGTCCAGTATTGGGCCCCTACTTAAACAAGATGGGTCCTACACAGATGACAGCAAGGAAATGAGTGAGCTACTCAAGTCCCAATATGACTCAGTTTTTAGCAAGCCGCTAACCAGACTGAGAGTCGAAGATCAAAATGAATTTTTTATGAGAGAGCCACAAAATTTGATTAACACAAGCCTATCCGATGTTATCCTGACGCCAAATGACTTCGAACAGGCGATAAATGACATGCCCATGCACTCTGCCCCAGGGCCAGACTCATGGAACTCTGTGTTCATCAAGAACTGCAAGAAGCCCCTATCACGAGCCTTTTCCATCCTATGGAGAGGGAGCATGGACACGGGGGTCGTCCCACAGTTACTAAAAACAACAGACATAGCCCCACTCCACAAAGGGGGCAGTAAAGCAACAGCAAAGAACTACAGACCAATAGCACTAACATCCCATATCATAAAAATCTTTGAAAGGGTCCTAAGAAGCAAGATCACCACCCATCTAGAAACCCATCAGTTACACAACCCAGGGCAACATGGGTTTAGAACAGGTCGCTCCTGTCTGTCTCAACTATTGGATCACTACGACAAGGTCCTAAATGCACTAGAAGACAAAAAGAATGCAGATGTAATATATACAGACTTTGCAAAAGCCTTCGACAAGTGTGACCATGGCGTAATAGCGCACAAAATGCGTGCTAAAGGAATAACAGGAAAAGTCGGTCGATGGATCTATAATTTCCTCACTAACAGAACACAGAGAGTAGTCGTCAACAGAGTAAAGTCCGAGGCAGCTACGGTGAAAAGCTCTGTTCCACAAGGCACAGTACTCGCTCCCATCTTGTTCCTCATCCTCATATCCGACATAGACAAGGATGTCAGCCACAGCACCGTGTCTTCCTTTGCAGATGACACCCGAATCTGCATGACAGTGTCTTCCATTGCAGACACTGCAAGGCTCCAGGCGGACATCAACCAAATCTTTCAGTGGGCTGCAGAAAACAATATGAAGTTCAACGATGAGAAATTTCAATTACTCAGATATGGTAAACATGAGGAAATTAAATCTTCATCAGAGTACAAAACAAATTCTGGCCACAAAATAGAGCGAAACACCAACGTCAAAGACCTGGGAGTGATCATGTCGGAGGATCTCACCTTCAAGGACCATAACATTGTATCAATCGCATCTGCTAGAAAAATGACAGGATGGATAATGAGAACCTTCAAAACTAGGGAGGCCAAGCCCATGATGACACTCTTCAGGTCACTTGTTCTATCTAGGCTGGAATATTGCTGCACACTAACAGCACCTTTCAAGGCAGGTGAAATTGCCGACCTAGAAAATGTACAGAGAACTTTCACGGCGCGCATAACGGAGATAAAACACCTCAATTACTGGGAGCGCTTGAGGTTCCTAAACCTGTATTCCCTGGAACGCAGGAGGGAGAGATACATGATTATATACACCTGGAAAATCCTAGAGGGACTAGTACCGAACTTGCACACGAAAATCACTCACTACGAAAGCAAAAGACTTGGCAGACGATGCACCATCCCCCCAATGAAAAGCAGGGGTGTCACTAGCACGTTAAGAGACCATACAATAAGTGTCAGGGGCCCGAGACTGTTCAACTGCCTCCCAGCACACATAAGGGGGATTACCAACAGACCCCTGGCAGTCTTCAAGCTGGCACTGGACAAGCACCTAAAGTCAGTTCCTGATCAGCCGGGCTGTGGCTCGTACGTTGGTTTGCGTGCAGCCAGCAGCAACAGCCTGGTTGATCAGGCTCTGATCCACCAGGAGGCCTGGTCACAGACCGGGCCGCGGGGGCGTTGACCCCCGGAACTCTCTCCAGGTAAACTCCAGGTAAACATTAGTTACCATTGTTGTACAACGTGATCGATTGGTGACACTAGGCCTGATGTATATGGCCGCTGTTATTTTGGGGTACGTGTGTGTGTGTGTGTGTGTGTGTGTGTGTACTCACCTAGTTGAGGTTGCGGGGGTCGAGTCCGAGCTCCTGGCCCCGCCTCTTCACTGATCGCTACTAGGTCACTCTCCCCGAGCCGTGAGCTTTATCATACCTCTGCTTAAAGCTATGTATGGATCCTGCCTCCACTACATCGCTTCCCAAACTATTCCACTTACTGACTACTCTGTGGCTGAAGAAATACTTCCTAACATCCCTGTGATTCATCTGTGTCTTTAGCTTCCAACTGTGTCCCCTTGTTACTGTGTCCAATCTCTGGAACATCCTGTCTTTGTCCACCTTGTCAATTCCCCTCAGTATTTTGTATGTCGTTATCATGTCCCCCCTATCTCTCCTGTCCTCCAGTGTCGTCAGGTTGATTTCCCTTAACCTCTCCTCGTAGGACATACCTCTTAGCTCTGGGACTAGTCTTGTTGCAAACCTTTGCACTTTCTCTAGTTTCTTTACGTGCTTGGCTAGGTGTGGGTTCCAAACTGGTGCCGCATACTCCAATATGGGCCTAACGTATACGGTGTACAGGGTCCTGAACGATTCCTTATTAAGATGTCGGAATGCTGTTCTGAGGTTTGCTAGGCGCCCATATGCTGCAGCAGTTATTTGGTTGATGTGCGCTTCAGGAGATGTGCCTGGTGTTATACTCACCCCAAGATCTTTTTCCTTGAGTGAGGTTTGTAGTCTCTGACCCCCTAGACTGTACTCCGTCTGCGGCCTTCTTTGCCCTTCCCCAATCTTCATGACTTTGCACTTGGTGGGATTGAACTCCAGGAGCCAATTGCTGGACCAGGTCTGCAGCCTGTCCAGATCCCTTTGTAGTTCTGCCTGGTCTTCGATCGAGTGTATTCTTCTCATCAACTTCACGTCATCTGCAAACAGGGACACCTCAGAGTCTATTCCTTCCGTCATGTCGTTCACAAATACCAGAAACAGCACTGGTCCTAGGACTGACCCCTGCGGGACCCCGCTGGTCACAGGTGCCCACTCTGACACCTCGCCACGTACCATGACTCGCTGCTGTCTTCCTGACAAGTATTCCCTGATCCATTGTAGTGCCTTCCCTGTTATCCCTGCTTGGTCCTCCAGTTTTTGCACCAATCTCTTGTGTGGAACTGTGTCAAACGCCTTCTTGCAGTCCAAGAAAATGCAATCCACCCACCCCTCTCTCTCTTGTCTTACTGCTGTCACCATGTCATAGAACTCCAGTAGGTTTGTGACACAGGATTTCCCGTCCCTGAAACCATGCTGGCTGCTGTTGATGAGATCATTCCTTTCTAGGTGTTCCACCACTCTTCTCCTGATAATCTTCTCCATGATTTTGCATACTATACATGTCAGTGACACTGGTCTGTAGTTTAATGCTTCATGTCTGTCTCCTTTTTTAAAGATTGGGACTACATTTGCTGTCTTCCATGCCTCAGGCAATCTCCCTGTTTCGATAGATGTATTGAATATTGTTGTTAGGGGTACACATAGCGCCTCTGCTCCCTCTCTCAATACCCATGGGGAGATGTTATCTGGCCCCATTGCCTTTGAGGTATCTAGCTCACTCAGAAGCCTCTTCACTTCTTCCTCGGTTGTGTGCACTGTGTCCAGCACTTGGTGGTGTGCCCCACCTCTCCGTCTTTCTGGAGTCCCTTCTGTCTCCTCTGTGAACACTTCTTTGAATCTCTTGTTGAGTTCTTCACATACTTCACGGTCATTTCCTGTTGTCTCTCCTCCTTCCTTCCTTAGCCTGATTACCTGGTCCTTGACTGTTGTTTTCCTCCTGATGTGGCTGTACAACAGTTTCGGGTCAGATTTGGCTTTCGCTGCTATGTCATTTTCATATTGTCTTTGGGCCTCCCTTCTTATCTGTGCATATTCGTTTCTGGCTCTACGACTGTTCTCCTTATTCTCCTGGGTCCTTTGCCTTCTATATTTCTTCCATTCCCTAGCACACTTGGTTTTTGCCTCCCTGCACCTTTGGGTAAACCATGGGCTCATCCTGGCTTTTTCATTACTCCTGTTACCCTTGGGTACAAACCTCTCCTCAGCCTCCTTGCATTTTGTTGCTACATATTCCATCATCTCATTAACTGGCTTCCCTGCCAGTTCTCTGTCCCACTGAACCCCGTTCAGGTAGTTCCTCATTCCTGTGTAGTCCCCTTTCTTGTAGTTTGGCTTCATTCGTCCTGGCCTTCCTGCTTCTCCCTCCACTTGTAGCTCTACTGTGTATTCGAAGCTTAAAACCACATGGTCACTGGCCCCAAGGGGTCTTTCATATGTGATGTCCTCGATATCTGCACTACTGAAGGTGAATACTAAGTCCAGCCTTGCTGGTTCATCCTCTCCTCTCTCTCTTGTAGTGTCCCTTACGTGTTGGTACATGAAGTTCTCCAGTACCACCTCCATCATCTTAGCCCTCCATGTATCTTGGCCCCCATGTGGGTCCAAGTTCTCCCAATCGATCTCCTTGTGGTTAAAGTCACCCATGATCAGGAGCTTTGCCCTGCATGCATGAGCTCTTCTGGCCACTATAGCCAGTGTGTATTAATGATTTCAGGCTTCCTCTCGACTTTTTTTAACTAATAACTCTGGTTATCACTCGTAGTATTGTTCACTGACGTTGTCACTACCACTGATTACTGCTAGCAGTTACTGCACACCTTAACATCACTCGCTGTTGCCTTCTCTGATACATTGCAGTACCTTTCAAGCTATTTCTGCCGGCTCCTCTATCTTTTGCACTGATCTCTTGTGTGGAACTGTATCGAAAGCCATCTTACCTCTCTCTCTCCCACCATGGTTCTGTCACCTTGTCATAAAACTCCTATATGTTTGTGACACAGGATTTCTCCTTTCTGAAATTGTGATGTTTATCGTAGATAAGCTCATTCCTTTCTAAGTGCTCCACCAGTCTCTTCTTGATAAACTTCTCCACAGCTTTGCATACTATACATGTCAGTGACACTGGTTTATAGTTTAATGCTGTCTCCTTTTTTAAAGATAGGGACTACGTTTGCTGTCTTCCATACCTTAGGTAGTCGCTTTGTTTCGATAGATGTGTTGAAGGTTGTTGTAAGTGGCACACACAGCACCTCTGTTTCCTCCCAGGACCCATGGAGAGATGTCCGGGAGACTGCCTTTAAGGTATTTAGTTCACTTAGCAGCCTCTTTACTTCCTCCTCGGTTGTGTAGTGTGTCCAACACCTGTTGGTGTACCCTACCATTCTGATTTACAGTAGTCCAGTTTGCCTCCACTGAAAATACTTCCTTAAATCTCGTGTTTAGCTCTTCACATACTGCTTCGTCGATTGTTGTGATCTGCCCTCCTTCCTTCTTCAATCTGATTACCTGGTTTTTGGCTATTGTTTCCTCCTGATGTGGTCTTGGTCAGGTTTGGCTTTCGATGCTATGTCATTTTTGTATTGCCGCTGCCCCTCCCTCCATATCCATACATACTCATTCCTGGCTCTTCGGCTAATCTCCTTATTTTCCAGGGTCCTTTATCTTCCACTTTTTCTATTCTCTAGTGCACTTAGTTTCAGCCTCTCTTCACCTTTGGGTGAACCAAGAACTTGCTCTAGTCTTCCCATTGATTAAGTTGCCCTTGGGTAGAAACCTCTCCTCCATCTCATGCCTGTGTAGTCGCCTCTTTTGTAGTCTGGCCACTCCGATCCTACTCATGCTGCTTTCCTCTCTACTTTCCGCCCTACAATGTATTCAAGGCTCAGGACCACGTGATCACTAGCTCCAATGGGTTTTTCATATGTGATGTCCCAATGTCTGAACTACTCAATGTACTACCTGGTGTCCTCTTCTCTCTCTGGTAGTGTCCCTAACATGTTGATGCATGTGGGTTTTCCTGAACCACTTCCATCATCCTGGCCCTCCACGTTTCTGGCACCTCGTGTGGCTCCAGGTTTTTCCAATCTCCTTGTGATAGAAATCACTCACAACTAGCAACTTTGTCCTGCGCATGTAGGCCTTTCTGGCAACCTTAACTAGTGTCTCAACCATTGCTCTGTTACTCTTATTGTACTTTTGTCTTCGCCTCCTGCCGTTCAGTAGCGGGTTATACATCACTGCAATCACCACCTTGGGACCCCCAGTCTGTAGGTGTTCCTACTATGTGGTGCCTTGCTTCCTTTCTGTTCACTCCTTCCAAAACTCCACTGGTTTTTGATCAGGAGTGTGATTCCTTCTCCTCCCCTGCTTCCTCTGTTTTTTCTCATAATCTGATATACAGTTAGAAAGATTACATCTGTTATCATTTCCATCAGCATGGTATCTGTGAGCACTATGATGTCTGGGAATGCTTCCATGATTATTCCGTGCCACTCCTCAAACTTATTCATCTGCATTGGTGTACCATACGTTAAGCTTCTTTTCCAAGATTGTATTCTGGGGTGTTTCTTGGGGCTGGGGAGTGGGAGATCTGGCATGACACTATGGGAGGCTGTGTAGGTGGGGGTTGTGCTGTGAGGGGTGGAGTCTGAGAGTGCAGAGTGTAGTTTCATTTGGGTTAATCTGTCTGGTTGTAGTTTTCTGTGGGTGGTTCTTTGGATGGATGTGTTTGCTGGCCCTCCTGACTCTTGGTGCCACTGCCTGTCTCTAGCCTTGTCTCTTTTTTGCTCTTGCATCTATGTATCCTCTCAGTTTCTGTAATTTTGTACACGTTCTGTCACGGCCAAGGAAGACCCACTTGTATTATGTTGCTTCCTATAGCCGTGGTTTCCCTTGGAGGATTCTGATTCACACTGTTTCTGTCCTGAAAACCAATCTGAGTAGTCGACTTTTTCCTCTCAAGTATCCCCTGATTCTCTGAAAATTTTCAGCTCAGTCCTCTCTTCAGTCTCCTGAAACCCATGGATAAAAACTGACCTCTCCCTCTCCTGTTCCCACTGCTTTTTCCTCCACATCTCTGGGTCCAATTGAAGGAGAGCCACCTCTGCTTCCCTTATCAATTCCTGTATCTCTCGGTGGCCTGACAGCCTCTGCAGGTTACCTATCACCATTTCTACCTACGATTCCCTCACTTATCATTGTGTGTGTGTGTGTGTGTGTGTGTGTGTGTGTACTCACCTATTTGTACTCACCTATTTGTGGTTGCAGGGGTCGAGACATAGCTCCTGCCCCGCTTCTTCACTGATCACTACTAGGTCCTCTCTCTCCCTGCTCCATGAACTTTATCATATCTCGTCTTAAAACTGTATGGTTCCTGCCTCCACTACGTCACTTCCCAGATTATTCCACTTCCTGACAGCTCTATGACTAAAGAAATACTTCCTAACATCTCTTTGACTCATCTGAGTCTTCAACTTCCAATTGTGACCCATTGTTTCTGTGTCCCATCTCTGGAACATCCTGTCTCTGTCCACCTTGTCTATTCCTCGCAGTATTTTGTATGTCGTTATCATGTCTCCCCTAACCCTCCTGTCCTCCAGTGTCGTCAGGCCGATTTCCCTTAACCTTTCTTCGTAGGACATTCCCCTTAGCTCTGGAACTAGCCTTGTTGCAAACCTTTGCACTTTCTCTAATTTCTGACGTGCACTTGACCAGGTGTGGGTTCCAAACTGGTGCTGCATACTCCAGTATGGGCCTGACTCTCTGAGGTATCGGAACGTTATTCTCAGGTTTGCCAGGCGCCCATATGCTGCAGCAGTTATCTGGTTGATGTGCGCTTCAGGAGATGTGCTCGGTATTTTCCTCACCCTATGATCCTTTTCCTAGAGTAAGGTCTGCAGTCGTTGGCCATCTAGCCAAATACTCTGTCTGCGGTCTTCTTTGCCCTTTCCTGATATTCATGATTTTGCATTTGGCGGGGTTAAATTCGAGGAGTCAGTTACTGGACCAAGCTTCCAGCCTGTCCAGGTCTCTTTGTAGTCCTGTTTGATCATCAGCTGATTTAATTCTCCTCATTAACTTCACATCATCTGCAAATAGGGACACTTCTGAGTCTATCCCTTCCATCATGTCATTCACATATACCAAAAATAGCACTGGTACTAGGTACTGACCCCTGTGGAGCCCTGCTCATCACAGGCGCCCACTCTGATACCACGTCACCTACCATGACTCGTTGTTGCCTCTCCGTCAGGTATTCTCTGATCCACTGCAGCGCCCTTCCTGTTATACGTGCCTGATCCTCTAGCTTTTGCACTAATCTCTTGTGCAGTCCAAGAATATGCAATCAACCCACCTCTCTCTCTCGTGTCTTACTTCCGTTACATTGTCATAAAAGTCCAATAGGTTTGTGACACAGGATTTGCCTTCCATGAATCCGTGCTGGTTGTCGTTTATATTCTTGGTCCATTCCAGGTGCTCCACCACTCTCCTCCTGATAATCTTCTCCATGACTTTGCATACTATACACGTCAGTGACACTGGTCTATAGTTTAGTGCCTCGTTTCTGTCTCCTTTCTTAAAAATGGGGACTACATTTGCCGTCTTCCATACCTCAGGTAGTTGCCCAGTTTCAATGGATGTGTTGAAAATTGTGGTTAGTGGCACACACAGCATCTCTGCTCCCTCTCTAAGGACCCACGGAGAGATGTTGTCCGGTCCCACCGCCTTTGAGGTATCAAGGTCACTTAGCAGCTTCTTCACCTCCTCCTCGGTTGTGTGTATTTCATCCAACACTTGTTGGTATATCCCTTGTTGGTGTACCCCTCTGTTCTGTCTTCCCAGAGTCCTGTCTCCACTGTAAATACTTCCTTAAATCTCGTGGTGAGCTCCTCACTTACTTCTTGGTCGTCTCTTGTGAGCTCCCCACTTTCTTTCCTCAGTCTGATTACCTGGTCCTTGACTGTTGTCTTCCTCCTGATGTGGCTATACAACAGCTTCGGGTCAGACTTGACTTTCGATGCTATGTTTTTTTCATACTGTCGCGGAGCCTCCCTTCTTATCTGTGCATACTCCTTTCTGGCTCTTCTACTACTCTCTTTATTTTCGTGGGTCCTTTGTCTTCTGTACTTTTTGCATTCTTTAGTGCACTGAGTTTTTTGCCTCCCTACACATTTGGGCGAACCAAGGGTTCGTTCTTGTCTTCTCATTGTTTCTGTTGCCATTGATAACAAACCTTTCGTCTGCTTCCTTGCATTTTGTTTTTACGTAGTCCATCATTTCGTTTACAGATTTTCCTACCTGTTCACTTTTCCAATGAACCTCTTGCAGGAAGTTCCTCATACCTGTGTAGTTAGGTTGGTAGACAGCAACCACCCAGGGAGGTACTACCGTCCTGCCAAGTGAGTGTAAAACGAAAGCCTGTAATTGTTTTACATGATGGTAGGATTGCTGGTGTCTTTTGTCTGTCTCATAAATATGCAAGATTACAGGTACGTCTTGCTACTTCTACTTACACTTAGGTCACACTACACATACATGTACACGTTTATTTATACACACTCATCTGAGTTTTCTTTGATTTTATCTTAATAGTTCTTGGTCTTATTACTTTTCCTTTTATATCCATGGGGAAGTGGAATAAGAATCTTTCCTCCGTAAGCCATGCGTGTTGTAAAAGTCAACTAAAATGCCGGGAACAATGGGCTAGTAACCCCTTTTCCTGTAATAATTACTAAAAAGAATAAGAAGAAAAAATTGTCAAAGTGGGAAGTCTGAATGTGCGTGGATGTTGTGCAAATGATAAGAAAGAGATGATTGTGGATGTTATGAATGAGAAGAAGCTGGATGTCCTGGCTTTAAGTGAAACAAAGCTGAAGGGGGTGGGAGAGTTTCAGTGGAGAGGAATAAATGGGATTAGGTCAGGGGTTTCAAATAGAGTTAGAGCTAAAGAAGGAGTAGCAATAATGTTGAAGGATAAGTTATGGCAGGAAAAGAGGGACTATAAATGTATTAATTCAAGGATTATGTGGAGTAAAATAAAGGTTGGATGTGAAAAGTGGGTTATAGTAAGCGTATATGCACCTGGAGAAGAGAGAAGTGTAGAGGAGAGAGAGAGATTTTGGGAAATGTTGAGTGAATGCGTGGGGAGTTTTGAACCAAGTGTGAGAGTAATGGTGGTTGGGGATTTCAATGCTAAAGTGGGTAAAAATGTTGTGGAGGGAGTAGTAGGTAAATTTGGGGTGCCAGGGGTAAATGAAAATGGGGAGCCTTTAATTGAGCTATGTGTAGAAAGAGGTTTGGTAATAAGTAATACATATTTTATGAAAAAGAGGATAAATAAATATACAAGGTATGATATAGCACGTAATGAAAGTAGTTTGTTAGATTATGTATTGGTGGATAAAAGGTTGATGGGTAGGCTCCAGGATGTACATGTTTATAGAGGGGCAACTGATATATCGGATCATTATTTAGTTGTAGCTACAGTTAGAGTAAGAGGTAGATGGGAAAAGAGGAAAATGGCAACAACAAATAAGAGGGAGGTGAAAGTGTATAAACTAAGGGAGGAGGAAGTTAGGGTGAGATATAAGCAACTATTGGCAGAATGGTGGGCTAATGCAAGTATGAGTAGTGGGAGGGGGGGGGTGGGGTTGAAGAGGGTTGGAATATTTTTAAAAATGCAGTAATAGAATGTGGGGCAGAAGTTTGTGGTTATAGGAGGGTGGGCGCAGGAGGAAAGAGGAGTGATTGGTGGAATGATGAAGTAAAGGGTGTGATAAAAGAGAAAAAGTTAGCTTATGAGAGGTTTTTACAAAGCAGAAGTGTTATAAGAAGAGCAGAGTATATGGAGAGTAAAAGAAAGGTGAAGAGAGTGGTGAGAGAGTGCAAAAGGAGAGCAGATGATAGAGTGGGAGAGGCACTGTCAAGAAATTTTAATGAAAATAAGAAAAAAATTTGGAGTGAGTTAAACAAGTTAAGAAAGCCTAGGGAACGAATGGATTTGTCAGTTAAAAACAGAGTAGGGGAGTTAGTAGATGGGGAGATGGAGGTATTAGGTAGATGGCGAGAATATTTTGAGGAACTTTTAAATGTCGACGAAGAAAGGGAGGCGGTAATTTCATGCACTGGCCAGGGAGGTATACCATCTTTTAGGAGTGAAGAAGAGCAGGATGTGAGTGTGGGGGAGGTACGTGAGGCATTACGTAGAATGAAAGGGGGTAAAGCAGCTGGAACTGATGGGATCATGACAGAAATGTTAAAAGCAGGGGGGGATATAGTGTTGGAGTGGTTGGTATTTTTGTTTAATAAATGTATGAAAGAGGGGAAGGTACCTAGGGATTGGCGGAGAGCATGTATAGTCCCTTTATATAAAGGGAAGGGGGACAAAAGAGATTGTAAAAATTATAGAGGAATA
This sequence comes from Cherax quadricarinatus, assembly GCF_038502225.1. Classification (NCBI taxonomy): domain Eukaryota; kingdom Metazoa; phylum Arthropoda; class Malacostraca; order Decapoda; family Parastacidae; genus Cherax; species Cherax quadricarinatus. Next base: position 32,825 of record NW_027197241.1, on the reverse strand, counting down.
AGTTTACTGAGTATACCAGGAAAAGTGTACGGTAGGGTTATAATTGAAAGAATTAGAGGTAAGACAGAATGTAGGATTGCGGATGAGCAAGGAGGTTTCAGAGTGGGTAGGGGATGTGTAGATCAAGTGTTTACATTGAAGCATATATGTGAACAGTATTTAGATAAAGGTAGGGAAGTTTTTATTGCATTTATGGATTTAGAAAAGGCATATGATAGAGTGGATAGGGGAGCAATGTGGCAGATGTTGCAAGTATATGGAATAGGTGGTAAGTTACTAAATGCTGTAAAGAGTTTTTATGAGGATAGTGAGGCTCAGGTTAGGGTGTGTAGAAGAGAGGGAGACTACTTCCCGGTAAAAGTAGGTCTTAGACAGGGATGTGTAATGTCACCATGGTTGTTTAATATATTTATAGATGGGGTTGTAAAAGAAGTAAATGCTAGGGTGTTCGGGAGAGGGGTGGGATTAAATTATGGGGAATCAAATACAAAATGGGAATTGACACAGTTACTTTTTGCTGATGATACTGTGCTTATGGGAGATTCTAAAGAAAAATTGCAAAGGTTAGTGGATGAGTTTGGGAGTGTGTGTAAAGGTAGAAAGTTGAAAGTGAACATAGAAAAGAGTAAGGTGATGAGGGTATCAAATGATTTAGATAAAGAAAAATTGGATATCAAATTGGGGAGGAGGAGTATGGAAGAAGTGAATGTTTTCAGATACTTGGGAGTTGACGTGTCGGCGGATGGATTTATGAAGGATGAGGTTAATCATAGAATTGATGAGGGAAAAAAGGTGAGTGGTGCGTTGAGGTATATGTGGAGACAAAAAACGTTATCTATGGAGGCAAAGAAGGGAATGTATGAAAGTATAGTAGTACCAACACTCTTATATGGGTGTGAAGCTTGGGTTGTGAATGCAGCAGCGAGGAGGCGGTTGGAGGCAGTGGAGATGTCCTGTCTAAGGGCAATGTGTGGTGTAAATATTATGCAGAAAATTCGGAGTGTGGAAATTAGGAGAAGGTGTGGAGTTAATAAAAGTATTAGTCAGAGGGCTGAAGAGGGGTTGTTGAGGTGGTTTGGTCATTTAGAGAGAATGGATCAAAGTAGAATGACATGGAGAGCATTTAAATCTGTAGGGGAAGGAAGGCGGGGTAGGGGTCGTCCTCGAAAAGGTTGGAAGGAAGGGGTAAGGGAGGTTTTGTGGGCGAGGGGCTTGGACTTCCAGCAGGCGTGCATGAGCGTGTTCGATAGGAGTGAATGGAGACGAATGGTATTTGGGACCTGACGATCTGTTGGAGTGTGAGCAGGGTAATATTTAGTGAAGGGATTCAGGGAAACCGGTTATTTTTGTATAGCCGGACTTGAGTCCTGGAAATGGGAAGTACAATGCCTGCACTCTAAAGGAGGGGTTTGGGATATTAGCAGTTTGGAGGGATATGTTGTGTATCTTTATACGTATATGCTTCTAAACTGTTGTGTTCTGAGCACCTCTGCAAAAACAGTGATTATGTGTGAGTGAGGTGAAAGTGTTGAATGATGATGAAAGTATTTTCTTTTTGGGGATTTTCTTTCTTTTTGGGTCACCCTGCCTCGGTGGGAGACGGCCGACTTGTTGAATATATATATATATATATATATATATATATATATATATATATATATATATATATATATATATATATATATATATAGCCAAAATCATTCTGAACCTAACGAAAAAAATATATTTCACTGTGTTTGTTTAGTATTAAATTATTGTAAACAAATCTAAAATATATCTGGTTGGGTTAGGCTAAAATAAATTGTTCTTGTTATAATAAGGTTAGGTAAGTTTTCTAAGATTCTTTTGGAGCAAAATTATAAATTTTTACATTACATTAATGAAAAAAATATATCTTTAAACCTATAAGATAAAATTTTCGAAAGGACCTAATTTTAAATGAGGTCTTGCCAATTGACCAGTTTTACATATTCAGCACAACATATATATATATATATATATATATATATATATATATATATATATATATATATATATATATATAAGACTCCATCTCCTCGGATCAAGTTTTTGGATTCCCCCTCTGGGGGTAAGCATTCAAATGAACTCCCCCTATGGGGCATGGTACTTTCTCTTACTACAGGTCTAAACAAGTGTGACGTCACCCCACCTGTGTTTACTCGGCGGTCAGTGACGTCACGTGATGACCTCACACACACAGGCTGAATCTTGTCGACTTCCCCCTATGTCAGTGACGTCACGTGATGACCTCACACACACAGGCTGAATCTTGTCGAGCAGACAATAACTTAAAATGCAGGATAACACTAATACACAATATTTTCATTTATTTATTATACAACCAATGCATTTCATATACATCCAACAAAAAAAAATTCATTGAAAAAAATACAATTCATTGACTAAAATCAATATACTTTTCTCTTGAAGAAATTCTGTGCATTTAGTTCTGGATCTTCTTCGTCGTCACCATCTCAGTATTACACATTTCATATATAACATAGGGAAAACATTACACATTTTCACTCTTAACCCAGGACAGCCCAAATAATTTCACTTTTTTTTTTCGTTAATACCCACAACAATCCACAATTTCTTTACAAAAGATTCGCTCTCCTCAAGTCTAGACATTTTTCTCGTTTTAACTATTTCATCAGAAAAAGTCTGGCGAATCTTATCTGACCGATCTCAGATAACATCTCAGGTCACTCCCCCACGAAGTAACCTTCTCTCGTTCTCCCCACCCTCCCAAACCCTCACTCTCCCACCACTACAATTTTCACTCATAACCCACAATTTTTCTCGTTTTACTATTTCATCAGAAAAAGTCACCACAACACTTACAACTTATAACCACTTTTCGATAAATTCACTAGTCACAATTTTACATATTACGAAGTTAATACGCACACACACACACACACACACACACACACACACACACACACACACACACACACACACACACACACACACACACACACACACACACACACACACACACACTTTTCTCAATATCTCTTAAGAAATATTCTCTCATCGACAACCTTTATCATCTCACTTTGAACAACCTCCAGATTACTTCGAACACTCTCATAAATCATTGAATACTCACAAAAATACCTTTAAACATTTCCAAACAACACTGAAACGCTTCCAAAATATCATTTTGAATACTCCCAAATAAGATTTGACATCTCTAATTTATCTACACTTATATTATTTCATTAAATTACAACTCATCCCCCAAACTCCTCCCTCATTCCCAGATTTTTACAACAGTATGACAAAAAATTAACTCAAACAATTTACTTTGAACAACACCAAAAACACCATCAATTACCTTTGAATACTCCAAAAACATCATTCGAACAAAGCCAAATCACCACTGAATACTCCCAGAACACCTTCATGAATACTCTTGCACATCATTTGAACACCTTCAAACACACCTTTGAATAGTCTCAAACACCATTTGAGTACTCCCAAATACACCACTGAATACTAGTAATACACCACTGAATTCAGTCAAAACACCACCAAAATCACCATAAACTAAGATCAACATCACAGACTAACACCCATTTTCACACAAATCCCCTCAAATCACTATAACCAAGACGATTACCAATTTCTGTGAGTACGCTCACCTCCAACTAAGATATAACATGAGCGCAAAAAAAAAAACGAATACAAACCAAACACACACGAACATTTACAACAGATTCACCTCTTTTTCGGTATCTCTAGTACGACAACAACGCTCACAACCCAAAACACCCACATCCCACAACACCCACAATCCACATCATCCACAACCCATAACACACACAACAACAACCCACAACTTATAGCCACTTTCCGGTATCTCTAGTTCGACAACAATACCCACAACCCACAACACACAACAACCCACAACCCCACAACAACAACCACTTATAACATCCATCTCTAGTTCGACAACAATACCCACAACCCACAACACCCACAACACAACACCACAACCCAAAACCCACATCACCCACAACAACTACCCACTTATAACATCTGCACTAGTTCGACAACAACACCCACAACCCACAACACCCACAACCCACAACACCCCACAACCCACAACACCCACAACAACAACCCACTTATAACATCTTTTTTGGTATCTCTAGTTCGACAACAATACCCACAACCCTCATCACTTACCAATTTATTCACAATTTTTCCTCTTTCGATACAAATTTTTCCCCTTCTTTTTACTGAATCTTAAATGTAATACACATTCCTCCCTACATTACTAAAATTCTAATAAAATCCTCTCCATACCCATCTCCTTGTATCCACATAAATTGATATTATACTCACAACAACTAATCTCACTACCCAACTACTGCGACATGTTTCTACACCCTCCAATCTTTTCCAGTGTATCATAACTTTTCACTTCTATAATTTCTTTTAAAATATTCACACATTACCTTTATTTTCAGTAAAATCCCCCCATATTTCATTAAATTTCTAATACAACCCTCCCCATACCCCTCTCCATCTCACCCACATTTCTTCACATCCACTCACCCATCTCCCAACACACCTCTTCAGAACACACACAAAAATCACATTTCACATCCACAAATGCATCTCATCACCCATCTCAAATCCACTAAAATCACTGTAACCAAGATATTCACAAAATTCTATGACCACCTAACACACACAGACAACTCACTTTACTTTGAACACCTTCAAAACACTCTCATACATCATCATTTGAGACCACCTTTTCTCAATATCTCTTAAGAAATATTCTCTCATCCACAACCTTTATCATCTCACTACAGAACAACCCCAAGATTACTTCGAACACTCTCATAAATCATTTGAATACTCACATAAACACCTTTGAACATTTCCAAACAACACTGAAGCACTTCCAAAATATCATTTTGAATACTCCCAAATAAGATTTGTCATCTCTAATTTATCTACACTTACATATTTCATTAACTGAAATTGCAACTCATCCGCCATACTACTCCCTCAGTCTCCAGACTTTACAACATTATCACAAAAACTAACTCATACACTTATGACATGAGACATTTTACCAAAGCTAACACAAACATACTCACACACACACACATTTTACTTTGTACAACACCAAAAACAACATCAATTACCTCTGATTACTCCATAAACATCATTTGAACACATTCAGAAACATCAACAAACTCCTTTGAATACTCCCAAAACACCACTGAATACTACCAAAACAGCACCGAATACTGCCCAAACAACACTAAAAATCACCAGAAACTAAGATCAACACCACCAACTAACACCCATTTTATAGAAATCCCCTCAAATCACTATAACCAAGACGATCCCACTCACCTCAGACTATTATATAATCTGAGCGCAAAATAAAAAAAAAATCATATATCATTTGAATACTCACAAAGAAAAAAAACACCTTTGAACATTTCCAAACAACACCGAAACACTTACAGCAGGTTCACCACCAACTGAAAACATAACATGTACACACACACAGAGATATTTTATCCCGACGACCCATCATGACACTAGGAGCCAGAGTGTAGTAGGTGGTGTTGGAGTGGTGATGTTTGCTCTGGCTCCTACGTCGTGATGGGTCGTCGGGGTTAAATATCTCTAGGAGATATACGGATGAATAAGAAAGGATGTTTCAGGGATGATGCGGATGAGAAATTTGATATGTAACATAGGTGAGAAATGATAAATGTGGTATGAATATTTAGTTTGAGAAAAAATGTGTAAAACAATTTTATGTTTTGGTGATTATAACGTAAATTTGGCGGGTAAATTGTATTAATATTTTTTGTTGATGAATAATTAACATGAACTTAGTAAAGTGATTGTGTATTAGTTGGAGGTGTGTGACTTAGTTCTGGTAATGTCTCATGACATGGCAAGTTTTTTTGTGCTTATGTCTTATATTTATTGTCAATATGTCAAGTATAGGTTTTGGTGTATGTCTTAGTTATGATGTGTATGTCTTAGTTGGAGGTGAATGTCTTAGATTTGGTGTGTATGTCTCATGTCTTAAATTTGTGATTGAAATGTATAAGTTGTGGGTGTCTGTGTATTATTTTTTTTTTTTTTTGATGGTGATATGTTATAGTGCTCATGTTATGTTATAGATGTTGGTGGAAGTGTCGTGGTATTTTTGTGTATGTCTTATTTTTGTGCGAATGTTTAAAAAAATAAGTGTTTTCAGTGATCATAGTAGTTTTGAGATGCATGATCTTAGATTTTTGGTGATCTTGGTGATGAGTGTTGATAGATGATGGTAAACATGATATGGAATTGGTGATCGTGATTTTTGTGTGAATGATTATAAAAATGAGTGTTTTCTGTGATATTAGTGGTGGGGTCATAAAATCTGGTAATCGTCTTGGTTATAGTGTTCTTAGATATTGTGGGTACAACAGGTTGAAACAAGGTGGGTTGGGTGTGATGTTACTGACCACCAAGTAAACACAGATGGGAGTGTGACGTCACTGGAGGTGACCTCGCCGGTCCTGTGAGGTGTGACATCGTGTGTTGGTGGTAGTGAGGTGAGTGCGCTTAGATATTGTCAAATATGATTTTTTGTGTGAATGTTTATAAAAAATGAGTGTTTTCTGTGATATTAGTGATTTTTGAGGTAAGTGAACATGGGTGATTGTTGTTGGTGGTTGTCTTAGATTTATGTGTGTACAAGATATGTTTTCAGTTGATGGTGATCATGTACTAAGTGTTTGTGTATTAGGTTTGTGTTCAAGTTTTTCTTTTTTTTTTTTGCGCCCATGGGGAGGGAGTTCTTGGTTATAGTGATTTGAGGGAATTTCTATAAAATGGGTGTTAGCTGGTGATGCTAAACTTAGTTTCTGGTGATTTTGACGGTGTTTTGGTAGTATTCAGTGGTGATTTGGTAGTAATCAGTAGTGTTTTGGGAGTATTCGGAGGTGTTTGATGGTGTTTTTGAAGGTGTTCAAATGATGTGCAGAGTATTTTTTGAAGATGTTCAGTGGTGTTTTGGTGATGTTCAGAGTTGGTTCAAAGTTAGTCAGTGTGTTAGTTATGGTAATGTCTCATGTCATAAGTGTATGAGTTAGTTTTTTTTTTTTTGTGCTAATGTTGTAAAGTCTGGAGAATGAGGGAGGAGTTTGGTGGATGAGATGTAATTTCGGTTAATGAAATGTGTAAGTGTGAATGAGAATGTAAATTGGTGGGTGAGTTAGAGAAGACAAAATGTTATGTGATCTTAGTAAAAGTATAGATAGTTTTAGTGATCTTCGTTATGATGATGTTTTAAGAGAATGTGTACAAAAATGTGTGATCTTAGTGGTGGGGTTATAGAATTTGGTAAACGTCTTGATTGTGGTGATCTTAGATATTGGAGATATAACAGGTTGAAACAAGTAGCTTCCTCTCAATAAGTTAAATGAAGTAAAAGTGGGGTGTGACGTCGTCAAGTAAACACAGGATGGAGTGTGATGTCATGGGAGGTATCCCTATCTGTGCTGGTATGTGTTGGTGGTAGTGAGAGGAGTGTATTAGATATTGTATGGAGTTGGTGATTGTGATTTTTTGTGTGAATGTTTATAAAAATGAGTGGTCATTGATGATAGTTAATGGATGTCTTAGTTTTTTTTTGTGTGTGTGTACATGTTATGTTTTCAGTTGGTGGTGATCCTGTTGCAAGTGTTTCAGTGTTGTTTGGAAATGTTCAAAGGTGTTTCTTTTTTGTGAGTATTCAAATGATTTATGAAAATGTTTTTTGTTCTGCTCATTTTATATAATAGTCTGAGGTGGGTGGGATCTTCTTGGTTATAGTGATTTGAGGGGATTTCTATAAAATGGGTGTTAGTTGGTGGTGTTGATCTTAGTTTCTGGTGATTTTTAGTATTGTTTGGGGAGTATTCGGTGCTGTTTTGGTAGTATTCAGTGGTGTTTTGGGAGTATTCAAAGGAGTTTGATGATGTTTTTGAATGTGTTCAAATGATGTTTTTGGAGTAATCAAAGGTAATTGATGATGTTTTTGGTGTTGTACAAAGTAAAGTGTGGTGTGTGTGGGTATGTTTGTTAGTTTTGGTAAAATGTCTCATGTCATAAGTGTTTGAGTTAGTTTTTGTGATAATGTTGTAAAGTCTGGAAACTGAGGGAGGAGTTTGGGGGATGAGTTGTAATTTGATGAAATATGTAAGTGTAGATAAATTAGAGATCTCAAATCTTATTTGGGAGTAATCAAAATGTTATTTGGAAATGTTTCAGTGTTGTTTGGAAAATGTCCAAAGGTGTTTATGTGATTATTCAAATGATTTATGAGAGTGTTCGAAGTAATCTGTGGGGGTTGTGCTGTAGTGAGATGATAAAGGTTGTCGATGAGAGAATATTTCTTAAGAGATATTGAGAAAAGGTGGTCTCAAATGATGATGTATGAGAGTGTTTTGAAGGTGTTCAAAGTAAAGTGAGTTGTCTGTGTGTGTTAGTTGGTCATAGAATTTTGTGAATATCTTGGTTACAGTGATTTTAGTGGATTTGAGATGGGTGATGAGATGCATTTATGGATGTGAAATGTGATTTTTGTGTTTGTTCTGAAGAGGTGTGTTGGGAGACGGGTGAGTGGGTGTGAAGAAATGTGGGTGAGATGGAGAGGGGTATGGGGAGGGTTGTATTAAAAATTTAATGAAATATGGGGGGATTTTACTGAAAATAAAGGTAATGTGTGAATATTATAAAAGAAATTATAGAAGTGAAAAGTTATGATACACTGGAAAAGATTGGAGTGTGTAGAAACATGTCGCAGTAGTTGGGTAGTGAGATGATTAGTTGTTGTGAGTATAATATTAATTTATGTGGATACAAGGAGATGGGTATGGAGAGGATTTTATTAGAATTTTAGTAATGTAGGGAGGAATGTGTATTACATTTTAAGATTCAATAAAAAGAAGGGGAAAAATTTGTATCGAAAGAGGAAAAATTGTGAATAAATTGGTAAGTGATGAGGGTTGTGGGTATTGTTGTCGAACTAGAGATATCGAAAAAGATGTTATAAGTGGGTTGTTGTTGTGGGTGTTGTGGGTTGTGGGGTGTTGTGGGTTGTGGGTGTTGTCGAACTAGAGATACCGAAAAGATGTTATAAGTGGGTTGTTGTTGTGGTGGGTGTGGGTGTTGTGGGTTGTGGGTGTTGTGGGTTGTGGGTGTGTCGAACTAGAGATACCGAAAAGATGTTATTAGTGGGTTGTTGTTGTGTGGGTTGTGGGTGTTGTGGGTGTGTGGGTTGTGGGTGTTGTTGTCGAACTAGAGATACCGAAAAGATGTTATAAGTGGGTTGTTGTGGGTTGTGGGTTGTGTTGTCGAACTAGAGATACCAAAAAAAGATGTTATAAGTGGGTTGTTGTTGTGGGTGTTGTGGGTTGTGGGTGTTGTGTGGGTGTTGTGGGTGTCGAACTAGAGATACCAAAAAAGATGTTATAAGTGGGTTGTTGTTGTGGTTGTGGGGGTTGAAGGTGTTGTGGGTTGTGGGTGTTGTTGTCGAACTAGAGATGCTGAAAAGTGGTTATAAGTTGTGGGTTGTTGTTGTGGGTGTTGTGGGGTGTGGGTGATGTGGGTTGTGGGTGTTGTGGGATGTGGGTGTTGTGGGTTGTGGGTGTTGTTGTCGAACTAGAGATACCGAAAAAGAGGTGATTCTGTTGTAAGTGTTCGTGTGTGTTTGGTTTGTGTTCATGTTTTTTGCGCTCATGTTATATCTTAGTTGGAGGTGAGTGTACTCATAGAAATTGGTAATCGTCTTGGTTATAGTGATTTGAGGGGATTTGTGTGAAAATGGGTGTTAGTCTGTGATGTTGATCTTAGTTTATGGTGATTTTGGTGGTGTTTTGAGTGTATTCAGTGGTGTTTTAGTAGTATTCAGTGGTGTATTTGGGAGTACTCAAATGGTGTTTGAGACTATTCAAAGGTGTTTTTGAAGGTGTTCAAATGATGTGCAAGAGTATTTATGAAGGTGTTCTGGGAGTATTCAGTGGTGATTTGGGGGTGTTCGAATGATGTTTTTGGAGTATTCAAAGGTAATTGATGGTGTTTTTGGTGTTGTTCAAAGTAAAGTGTCTGAGTTAGTTTTTGTGATACTGTTGTAAAAATCTGGAGAATGAGGGAGGAGTTTGGGGGATGAGTTGTAATTTAATGAAATATGTAAGTGTAGATAAATTAGAGATGTCAAATCTTATTTGGGAGTATTCAAAATGTTGTTTGGAAGTGTTTTAGTGTTGTTTGGAAATGTTCAAAGGTATTTTGTGAGTATTCAAATGATTTATGAGAGTGTTCGAAGTAATCTGGGGGTGTTCTGTAGTGAGATGTGAAGGTGTGTGTGAAGAGAGAATATTTCTGTATTGTGTGTGTGTGTGTGTGTGTGTGTGTGTGTGTGTGTGTGTGTGTGTATTAACTTCGTAATATGTAAAATTGTGACTAGTGAATTTATCGAAAAGTGGTTATAAGTTGTAAGTGTTGTGGTGACTTTTTCTGATGAAATAGTTAAAACGAGAAAAATGTCTAGACTTGAGGAGAGTGAATCTTTTGTAAAGAAATTGTGGATTGTTGTGGGTATTAACGAAAAAATGTGGAATTATTTGGGTTATCCTGGGTTAAGAGTGAAAATGTGTAATGTTTTCCCTATGTTGTATATGAAATGTGTAATACTGAGATGGTGACGACGAAGAAGATCCAGAACTAAATGCACAGAATTTCTTCAAGAGAAAAATGTGTTGATTTTAGTCAATGAATTGTACATTTTTTCAATGAATTTTTTTGTTGGATGTATATGAAATGCAATGGTTGTATAATAAATAAATGAAAATATTGTGTATTAGTGTTATCCTGCATTTTATTGTCTGCTCGACAAGATTCAGCCTGTGTGTGTGTGGTCATCACGTGACGTCACTGACATAGGGGGAAGTCGACAAGATTCAGCCTGTGTGTGTGAGGTCATCACGTGACGTCACTGACCGCCGAGTAAACACAGGTGGGGTGACGTCACACTTGTTTAGACCTGTAGTAAGAGAAAGTACCATGCCCCATAGGAGGAGTTCATTTGAATGCTTACCCCCAGAGGGGGGAATCCAAAAACTTGATCCAAGGAGATGGAGTCTTTGTATTATTGTTATTGAGAAAAACTTGATCCAAGGAGATGGAGCCATATAGGACAAGTGAAAATTTGTGTATGCAATAATTTCGCCAAAATCATTCTGAACCTAACGAAAAAAATATATTTCACTGTGTTTGTTTAGTATTAAATTACTGTAAATAAATCTAAAACATAGTTGGGTTAGGCTAAAATAAATTGTTCTTGTTATAATAAGGTTAGGTAAGTTTTCTAAGATTCTTTTGGTGCAAAATTAAAATTTTTTACATTAACATTAATGAAAAAAATATATCTTTAAACGTATAAGAGAAAATTTTAGAAAGGACTTAATTTTAAATGAGTTCTTGCTAATTGACCAGTTTTACATATTCGGCACGACATATATATATATATATATATATATATATATATATATATATATATATATATATATATATATATATATATATATATATATATATATATATATATATATATATATATATATATATATATATATATATATATATATATATATATATATATATATATATATATATATATATATATATATATATATATATATATATATATATGGAGATATCCTGTTTAAGGGCAATGTGTGGTGTAAATATTATGCAGAAAATTCGGAGTGTGGAAATTAGGAAAAGGTGTGGAGTTAATAAAAGTATTAGTCAGAGGGCAGAAGAGGGGTTGTTGAGGTGGTTTGGTCATTTAGAGAGAATGGATCAAAGTAGAATGACATGGAAAGCATATAAATCTATAGGGGAAGGAAGGCGGGGTAGGGGTCGTCCTCGAAAGGGTTGGAGAGAGGGGGTAAAGGAGGTTTTGTGGGCGAGGGGCTTGGACTTCCAGCAAGCGTGCGTGAGCGTGTTAGATAGGAGTGAATGGAGACGAATGGTACTTGGGACCTGACGATCTGTTGGAGTGTGAGCAGGGTAATATTTAGTGAAGGGATTCAGGGAAACCGGTTATTTTCATATAGTCGGACTTGAGTCCTGGAAATGGGAAGTACAATGCCTGCACTTTAAAGGAGGGGTTTGGGATATTGGCAGTTTGGAGGGATATGTTGTGTATCTTTATATGTATATGCTTCTAAACTGTTGTATTCTGAGCACCTCTGCAAAAACAGTGATAATGTGTGAGTGTGGTGAAAGTGTTGAATGATGATGAAAGTATTTTCTTTTTGGGGATTTTCTTTCTTTTTTTGGGTCACCCTGCCTCGGTGGGAGACGGCCGACTTGTTGAAAATATGTATATATATATATATATATATATATATATATATATATATATATATATATATATATATATATATATATATATATATATATCATTCTCCTCCTATTCTTCAAGTTTCTCCTGTGTGTGGACTGATGAAGCCACTGTGTGGCGAAACGTTTCCTTAATAAAGATACACAAGAGTTGCACATGTGTCTAATTTATCATATATATATGTACACACACAGAAACACTTCTCTCAGTACACAGACAGATACACATCTCTTAATTATTAACTATTTCACCTGTCTGTAAAATAACACTGACATATTCACATTTTTGTGAAAATATACTGATATATACATCTCAGTGTATATACTCTCTAAGATATACACTTCACGATACATGTTCCCCAAGAGACATTCACATATCGGAGTATATATACCGATAGATACTCATCTTGGTATATATTCCCAGAAATATGTAATCCCTACTGAAAAAAGGATATTACCAGCTACTCATATTAATTAAAAAATAATTGATTTCTATATTACATAGGCGAAGTTGAAAATACCTTTCATATGGACGGGAAAATTGCAAATTTAAAATTCATGACGCACGTTTGACCAATATTGATGTGAAGTGCAGATAAAAAATATTTTGAACAGGTTTCAAATTGGAATTTAGAAATGTGAATTATGATATTTGAGACTTGTAATCAAGTCTTGGTAATATGTGGTTAATAACACATATTTGAGACTTGTAAAGTCTTGGTAATATGTGGTTAATAACACATATTTGAGACTTGTAATCAAGTGTTGGTAATATGTGGTTAATAACACATATTTGAGACTTGTAAAGTCTTGGTAATATGTGGTTAATAACACATATTTGAAACTTGTAAAGTCTTGGTAATATGTGGTTAATAACACATATTTGAAACTTGTAAAGTCTTGGTAATATGTGGTTAATAACACATATTTGAGACTTGTAATCAAGTCTTGGTAATATGTGGTTAATAACACATATTTGAAACTTGTAAAGTCTTGGTAATATGTGGTTAATAACACATATTTGAGATTTGTAAAGTCTTGGTAATATGTGGTTAACAACACATATTTGAGACTTGTAAAGTCTTGGTAATATGTGGTTAATAACACATATTTGAGACTTGTAAAGTCTTGGTAATATGTGGTTAATAACACATATTTGAGACTTGTAAAGTCTTGGTAATATGTGGTTAATAACACATATTTGAGACTTGTAAAGTCTTGGTAATATGTGGTTAATAACACATATTTGAGACTTGTAAAGTCTTGGTAATATGTGGTTAATAACACATATTTGAGACTTGTAAAGTCTTGGTAATATGTGGTTAATAACACATATTTGAGACTTGTAATCTACTGTTGGTAATATGTGGTTAATAACACATATTTGAGACTTGTAATCAAGTCTTGGTAATATGTGGTTAATAACACATATTTGAGACTTGTAATCAAGTCTTGGTAATATGTGGTTAATAACACATATTTGAGACTTGTAAAGTCTTGGTAATATGTGGTTAATAACACATATTTGAGACTTGTAAAGTCTTGGTAATATGTGGTTAATAACACATATTTGAGACTTGTAAAGGCTTGGTAATATGTGGTTAATAACACATATTTGAGACTTGTAAAGTCTTGGTAATATGTGGTTAATAACACATATTTGAGACTTGTAAAGCCTTGGTAATATGTGGTTAATAACACATATTTGAGACTTGTAAAGTCTTGGTAATATGTGGTTAATAACACATATTTGAGACTTGTAAAGTCTTGGTAATATGTGGTTAATAACACATATTTGAGACTTGTAATCAAGTCTTGGTAATATGTGGTTAATAACACATATTTGAGACTTGTAAAGTCTTGGTAATATGTGGTTAATAACACATATTTGAGACTTGTAATCTACTGTTGGTAATATGTGGTTAATAACACATATTTGAGACTTGTAAAGTATTGGTAATATGTGGTTAATAACACATATTTGAGACTTGTAAAGTCTTGGTAATATGTGGTTAATAACACATATTTGAGACTTGTAATCTACTGTTGGTAATATGTGGTTATGTAATAAAGTTGGTAGAATTACCGACAATGTAAAGTAAAAGGACACAAGTGCAACTAATGTGACATTTATTGTGGCAACGTTTCGCTCTCCAGGAGCTTTATCAAGCCATTACAAACAATACATGGACACAGAGGGTATATAAAGGCTCAGAGTGAGGTGCAATACTAGTGAGGTAACATTTCGATGTTCACTAGTGGTGGTAGTAGTTATTTCCGCAGACGCAAGTGCCTTGAATCAGCACTGATCGCTGTTTCGAATACAATTAAACAAAACAACGGCAGCTTCACCATCTCCGAAGTCTTAGCAAGAATCCTCCTGAAAACAGTAAACCCTGCCATCACATAGTCTCTCCTGTTATACTACACAAGCACATTACTGAGAGTGAACACTAAAAAAAGCCTGCCTCTTTCCAGTCTATATTTGTCCAACCTATTTTTATGTTACCCAAGTAATAGCTTTTATATCCTTTTACTCATGTACGAATTAATTGCTCTACCATATTGTATTACTTTTGTCACTACCACTACTACTACTACTACTACTACTACTAGTGAACATCGAAATGGTACCTCACTAGTATTCACCTCACTCTGAGCCTTTATATACCCTCTGTGTCCATGTATTGTTTGTAATGGCTTGATAAAGCTCCTGGAGAGCGAAACGTTGCCACAATAAATGTCACATTAGTTGCACTTGTGTCCTTTTACTTTACACTGAGTGAGCTAGATGCCTCAAAGGCAATGGGGCTGGATAACATCTCTCCATGGGTCCTGAGAGAGGGAGCAGAGGTGCTATGTATACCCTTAACAACAATATTCAATACATCTATTGAAACAGGGAGATTGCCTGAGGCATGGAAGACAGCAAATGTAGTCCCAATCTTTAAAAAAGGAGACAGACATGAAACACTAAACTACAGACCAGTGTCACTGACATGTGTAGTATGCAAAGTCATGGAGAAGATTATCAGAGTGGTGGAACACCTAGAAAGGAATGATCTCATCAACAGCAGCCAACATGATTTCAGTGGTGGGAAATCCTGTCACAAACCTACTGGAGTTCTATGACATGGTGACAGCAGTGAGACAGAGAGGGGTGGGTGGATTGCATTTTCTTGGACTGCAAGAAGGCAGTTGACACAGTTCCACACAAGAGATTAGTGCAAAAACTGGAGGACCAAGCAGGGATAACAGGGAAGGCACTACACTGGATCAGGGAATACTTGTCAGGAAGACAGCAGCAAGTCATGGTACGTGGCGAGGTGTCAGAGTGGGCACCTGTGACCAGCGGGGTCCCACAGGGGTCAGTCCTAGGACCAGTGCTGTTTCTGGTATTTGTGAACAACATGACGGAAGGAATAGACTCCGAAGTTTCCCTGTTTGCAGATGACTTGATGTTGATGAGAAGAATGCATTCGATCGAAGACCAGGCAGAACTACAAAGGGATCTGGACAGGCTGCAGACCTGGTCCAGCAATTGGCTCCTGGAGTTCAACCCCCACCAAGTGCAAAGTCATGAAGATTGGGGATGGGCAAAGAAAACCGCAGACGGAGTACAATCTAGGGGGCCGGAAACTACAAACCTCACTCAAGGAAAAAGATCTTGGGGTGAGTATAACACCAGGCACAACTCCTGAAGCGCACATCAACCAAATAACTGCTGCAGCATATGGGCGCCTAGCAAACCTCAGAACAACATTCCGACATCTTAATAAGGAATCGTTCAGGACCCTGTGCACTGTGTACGTTAGGCCCATATTGGAGTATGCGGCACCAGTTTGGAACCCACACCTAACCAAGCACGTAAAGAAACTAGAGAAAGTGCTAAGGTTTGCAACAAGACTAGTTCCAGAGCTAAGAGGTATGTCCTATGAGGAGAGGTTAAGGGAAATCAACCTGACGACACTGGAGGACAGGAGAGATAGGGGGGACATGATAACGACATACAAAATACTGAGAGGAATTGACAAGGTGAACAAAGACAGGATGTTCCAGAGATGGGACACAGCAACAAGGGGACACAGTTGGAAGTTAAAGATGCAGATGAATCACAGGGATGTTAGGAAGTATTTCTTCAGCCACAGAGTAGTCAGTAAGTGGAATAGTCTTGGACAGGATCCATACATAGCTTTAAGAAGAGGTATGATAATGCTCATGGAGCAGGAAAAGTGATCTATGCCACAGGTGGGGTTTGATCATGCGGTCAGAGAGAATTTCAGACCGTCGCTCTAGAGTTTTGAGAGAGTGACCGCGGGATCAAATCCCATCCGTGGTATGGTTTGTTTGCAATCGTGTCACTACGATTTCATGAGTGAAGAGTGAATTAGTAGCGATCAGTGAAGAGGCGGGGCCAGGAGCTATGAATCGACCCCTTCAAACCACAATTAGGTGAGTACAAATAGGTGAGTACACACACACACACACATTGGGGCCAGATGCTGGGTCTCGACCAATGCAACCACAATTCGGTGAGTATACACACACTTTTTTAAGAAAGGAGACAGACAGGATGCGTTGAACTACATATCAACGTCACTGACGTGAATAGTGTGTAAAGTTGAGATTATCAGAAGAGTGGTGAAACACCTGGAAAAGTGAGAGTTCAAACACGACAACACAGATTCCAGGAGGGAAAATCCTGTGTCACAAACCTACTGTAGTTCTACGTCAAGGTAACAGACAACAGGAGAGAGAGGGCTCGGTAGATAGCATTTTCTTGGACAGTAAGAAGGTTCATGACTCAGTACTACACAAAAGACTGGAAGTGCTATACTATAAAAAAAAACTTCCTACAGGGAGGGAAGAAAAAAAAGGTGGTGTATGCTAAACATCGTGGTCCAAGGCAGTGAGCATCGAGGGACATCACTGCACGCCTTCCTGCATCTGGACAATATTGCAACATATGAGACATCGCTGCAGCTGATCTGTGACATAACAAGGTACGGTCTCCTATGGTGTGGTGAAGCAGTCATTGTAGTAGTTGCTGCAGGGTTCACTCAACCTGGGGCACAACCTGCTGGTGCCCTCGAGTGAGGCATCGTCAGTACTAGGCAAATGGATAGGGCTTCTTCTGTCAAGAGACTCAGGAGGAGATTTCTTGACTGGTATTGTCACTGGGGCTGTCACTGCCGGTGAGTGTGTAGTGAATCGTGGCAGGGCCGACTCAGCAAAACATCTGGAGTCGTAACAGCATACACCATACTGGTGTGAGTGGGCTAGCAGTCAAAGTGACATCATCTTTGTGCAGGCTGCTCACTGAAGCTGTGACACAAGGATGACAGTGCCTGCTGACAGGGTCTAACTGCAGCTTGACGAGTGTCATTCTCTCGGCAGTTGGAGTTATAGCAGAGGTTAGTCTAAGCGTTCACAGACTGGTTCTCTACATATAACTTCTCTGACAGTCAGGTGAAGTGAAACAAATCTCGACGGGAATCGTAGCAAGTACGATTCTGCAGGGCATCACAAGAAGTGAACATAAAAATCCTTCTGTACAAGGGGCTCAGATGCTCAGAACTGACTAATGTCACCTGACAAATGTCAGCGGGTCACACAGGGTGACAAGTAACACGAGGTGCTACATAGTGGTCTGGGCACAGACCTGTGGTCCACACACAGCAGGGCTCAAGACCACACAGGACACACAGAAAACTGCTCACACCCGCACTGCACATGCAGTACAAC
Source organism: Cherax quadricarinatus (assembly GCF_038502225.1). Taxonomy (NCBI): domain Eukaryota; kingdom Metazoa; phylum Arthropoda; class Malacostraca; order Decapoda; family Parastacidae; genus Cherax; species Cherax quadricarinatus. Next base: position 14,630 of record NW_027197241.1, on the reverse strand, counting down.
ATAGCTTACACTAGCAAATGACGCTTTTCTGTGCAAAAATCGGCACTAAGCCATACACGAACATATGAGAACACTGAGAGGAATTAATTAACACACAACAATCTTCTCGACAACACATGTTGCTCACTGTGAAGCTAACACTGTCGATAAGGTGTGACGTCGTGAGGTGATGTCATGGGGTGACATCGCGAGGTGATGTCATGGGGTGACATTGCGAGGTGATGTCATGAGGTGATATCGTGAGGTGATGTCAGCAGCATGGTGACAGCAGACATAGCAAGGTGACATCAGCAGACGTCTCGAGGTGACGTCCTGGAGTGACATTGTCAGGGATGTCATGGGGTGACATTGCGAGGTGACGTCAGGTAGACATCGTGACGTCATGAAGTCGGGCAGCATCGTGGGTGACGTTGTGAAGTCGGGCAGCATCGTGGGTGACGTTGTGAAGTCAGGCAGCATCGTGGGTGATGTGAGGTGATGTCAGTGGAGTGATGCAGCAGCAGACCAGGCATGTGGCTTGGGACGTCTGGCTTAACCGTCTGGCTTGTAGGTCCACGTGGCTGGCTTCGTGATCCACGTGACTTCGTGATCCACGTGGCTTCGTGATCCACGTGGCTTCGTGATCCACGTGGCTTCGTGATCCACGTGGCTTCGTGATCCATGTGGCTTCAAGTGACTTTGGGCACTTGGATACACAGCTCTGGCAAAGAATTCACAGAAACAGCAGAGGGAGTGAGAACAACGGTGAGTGGTGTATGGTGTGGTGGCGTATAGTAGGACGAGCGTGGGTGAGGCAGGGATAGGCCACTTCCTCCTCTTCCACCCACAAACACGGGTGAAACACTCACAATGGATGCAGAAATCACCACAAACTCACCTCTGACTTGCTGAAACAGCTGTGCTGAGCTGAAAAAAACAGCAGCAATATACAAGTGACGCTGAACACGTGACTTGAGAAATGGTGTGGGTTGGGGCACTGTGGCATGGAGTCCCAGGGACGCCACATAATTTCTCTAAGAAATTCGACAAATTACGGCTAGATCCTACATGTACCTGTGTCTGGATGCTGAAACATGCAGACACGACATCAGGATAACCCGTTGAAAGACGGATGCTTGTGTGGGGTGATGAAGTGAAGAATGGAAAAAGTTTGCAATGAATGGCATGTAGAATCCAGCTAGACTCTAGCTGCTAAAGTGATAAAAGAATGAACCACATGAGTATCTGCAGACGAAGGTCTAGGGAAGTTTTGCACACCAGCGAGCTAGTACTTGCCCATCTTAATTCCAACCAGGATCTCTATGTGACACAAAAACTCAACTTGCATTTTAAGAAAATAACAGCTAGTTTTGAGGTTACTGTCTGCTGATTTACCCAGTAATCTCCGCAGATTTTTAAGATGTGATATGTTCTAAGACATTTCAATTAAACTGTCAAAGAATACCATATAACTTCCTAGAAAGCTGGAGAATATTGTCATAAGCCTGATGAAAGTTACAGGACTATTTCACAGCCACAATGGCATGCAGAAAACCTAGTAATGAGCAGTTGGTGTTAAATGTTGAGAATTCTTTCCCTTGCTTGACAAAAGGAATTTACCTGAATGAATGAAGGTCAAGGGCTGAAAAAAAAATATTTTTGGGCAAATAATTGGGCCCAGGAAGGAAAATCAATCTGGGAAAGATATGAAATTTACTTTTGTGCAATTATAGGATACCAAGTCCTATCATCCTGGATATGAGGATAAGAGGAGCATTCTACAGAAAATTCGATTTCTCTACTTTACAATCTGGAGTTTTGTGACTATGATTGCGGGTTCTAACCCCACCTGTGGTATGATTTATATGCAAGTACATCCACTGACCTTATTCTTCCTATGCTAGAGAAAACAAGTTAATTGTGGGATTTAGTGAAGTTCTGGGCATCCTGTTAATGCTACATTACCCGTCACCTGTAAGAACTGCCCCTACAAAATGGCACACAGGTATTTTGCTTACATCTCTTGCAGAGTGATAGAAAAGGACCAACTCTAACTCTTGCCTACCTTTGATTTCCAGCAGGATGCTTTGGACTAGGGTGTGATCTCCTTCAGAGCTTAGTTTACGAACACCTTAACTATTTTGAGCGAGCTAGCTGTAACTACGGTCGATTTAGTCAGGACTTAATCCGAATAGTCACCTATGAAGAGGTTTAATTAATGCTGCAAGATGGCAACTGTCATACTGTTGGCAACCGTCATAATGATGGCAACCGTTACGACAGTGTCCGGAGTACAAGAAAAAGTAAAGGCTTGTCTAAGCATTCCCTGTTTGGATCATCATGAGGTGATGGTAAACATGCTATTTTGTGAGGTAGATACAAACGAGTCCCTTTGCCTTCTCAGAGAGATTATCTCTCAATCCTTTGGTTTCAAAAGATTTTAACTCGTAAACGGTCCAAACGTATATATACGTTTTTTTCAACATTTGAAAGTATGTAAAAAAAGTAGATCTTCTTTTTGTTTTTTTACATTTGAAAATGTGTAAAAAAAGCTTTGATCTACTTTTTTTATATATATATATTTGAAATATAAAAAAAAAAGTAGATCTACTTTTGTAGCAGTACACATGTGAACGTAGATCCGCTTGGACCGTTTACGGGTTAATCATTAAAATATTCTACAAAAGAGCAGCATATGAAATCTCTGAATAAAGAACTAAAGGGCAGGATAATGTGACTGGAACAATATACACAAATAGCCTGCACATAGGAGAAAGGAGCTTACGACGACATTCTGGCCAAACTTGCACCTATGTGCTAGTTATTTGTGTATATTTCTCTGAATGGTACTGCACATAAAGAACGACAAGATCAGTTATGAGCATTGTGAGGGAAAAGTTCAACGATAGGAGCAGCGAGCGAGTATATGGTACGATAGTTTGATTGCCGGCTGCTTAAGGTAGGGTCAGTCTAGCTCCCGCTATCCCCCCCACCCCTTTTTTCCACCCTGAAAGGTGACGTGTGGGGCTCCGGTCAAACAGTAATCACTTGACTCGCAGCTCCCAGCACAACTGTAAGTAAAAGTCTCTGCTCCTATTCTAGTGGATATATTGGTTGAAATCTTCACTTTTGACAAATAATAAACTTAGTCCTTTCAGTCTTAAGTCCCACATTGTGCTTTTAGATAATCACCATTTCTTTTAGGTATTGTACTTATCATGGAGAGTGATTTCTTAAGCAGTGGGTAACCTTTGTCTCTTTCTCGCTTGGAATGACAGCTCGGGTCACCTGCCAACCAAAGAAAAGTGTTGAAGGAGACGGACTGAAGTCCTGAGACGTCACTTTTTGATCTACCTACCCGAGTAATTTTAGGCAACCGCAGGCAACTACCCCTCATCTTTGCAGTGGTAAAGAAGCTGCGTTCCTGTCATCTGGACTGACTATTCAAGGCTATAGACTGTGAAGAACTAGTCGTTGGGTTGTCACCAACACCTGTGACCCCCCACATCATCATCAACGGCTACAATTTCTACAAGACGGTGTCAACCTCCTCCAGACACCCCAGTATAACTATACATATTAGCGTTGAATTCAAATGTCATTTTTTTCATTTCATTTTTCATTTTTCTTTCAAGTAGGATACACTTTCATGTTTCACTGTTTTATCTTTGCATTAATAAATAATAAAGTGTTTATCTTTGTAAATTATTTCTTTTTCTATTCATTAATTTTCCTGAGGAGGAGCCAGCCTTGGTAATACTGACTGAAGTTGTTACAGGGCTGAGTAAGCCTTCACAAGCATTTTCCACCTGGAAGGCTTGATGTGTATGTCTATCTCAGCAAAGTTTTGAAACCATTCTGGATATTTTGGGGTAACTGATATCATCCTCAAGAAATCTGGTTGAGAACATCTTTCGTTTTAAAAGGAGCTCTAAGACAGTCTTTCCTCTCACTCTCAGTATGGTACACGAACTACCTTCGATGGTTTTTTGATAATTCAGTCAATATATTCACTTGAAAGCCCAAGCTGTGTAAGAGGCTTGACCTAACCACTCACAAATGCTCCTGTATCAAGGAAATACTTAACCAGGTTATGTGCTGATGCTTTACCAATACAGTGGACCCCCGCATAACGATCACCTCCGAATGCGACCAATTATGTAAGTGTATTTATGTAAGTGCGTTTGTACGTGTATGTTTGGGGGTCTGAAATGGACTAATCTACTTCACAATATTCCTTATGGGAACAAATTCGGTCAGTACTGGCACCTGAACATACTACTGGAGTGAAAAAATATCGTTAACCGGGGGTCCACTGTATACTTATCAGGACATTGTTATAAATGTGATGTCCAAGTCAGTAGTCATGGTTTTCTGTGAAGCAGCGACGAGTATAGAGATTAACGTTTAAGAACATAAGAAGGGAGGAACGCTGCAACAGGCCTACTGGCCCATACTTGGTAGGTCCATGTCAAACCCAACCAGCCAACAAAAATATCTGCCTAGCCCAGCCCCAGCGCCACCCAAACAACAAGCCCCGACAACCGCGCCCCCTCCTGGAAACCAGTGTGTATAGGATGAGCACCAACCCATCACTGTTATTGAATTGCTATTCATCCAATCAGTCAGCAAATACACCGACGTTCAGTGTTCAATGCATTACTGGAAGGGAAAGTATACAGCTACCAACCGAGAGTGATTATCTCTGATGATCTCGAAGTGCATACATGTCTTCTCTGAGCTCCAACACTGACAATTGTTAGACAAACATAACTTGAGGCGGAGTTCCTCCTACAGGGACTTGTCATATGGCAGCAGTCATCAGGCAAGGCACCCCACATACGACTGCTGACACTGACAACAAACGCCTCAGGGGCTCTACACACAGTTGTCAGATGAGCACATATTGGATTTATTAAGGCGACTCTACTTTAACTGGGGCCTATCATACTTGGATTTGAAATGTGTAAGGTGACAGCAAGCAAAACATGTTAAGTGAGGATTTGATTGTTTTCAGGGCGCAGGCAAAGAAAACCATGAGCCCTTGCCTCTGAGATTATGCTCATTCTTTGTAGTTGACCTTGTCATAGGATCATAAATTGCGTAATAGGCAGCCTGTTCAATGGTGCATCATACACAGTCACAACCAGTCAAGCATCATTGTAATAAAGTTGGTAGAATTACCGACAATAGGTAAAGTAAAAGGACACAAGTGCAACTAATGTGACATTTTATTGTGGCAACGTTTCGCTCTCCAGGAGCTTTATCAAGCCATTACAAAGAATACATGGACACAGAAGGTATATATAGACTCAGGGTGAGGTGCAATACTAGTGGTAGTAGTAGTAGTGACAAAAGTTGTAGTGGTGGTAGTAGTAATACAATGTGGTAGAGCAATTAATTCGTACATGAGTAAAAGGATATAAAAGCTATTACTTGGGTAACATAAAAATAGGTTGGACAAATATAGACTGGATAGAGGCAGCCTGTTTCAGTGTTCACTGCCCTCAAGGACCTCGCCAACGACCCCAACATTATCGTCACCACCGCCGACAAAGGAGGTGGAGTCGTCATACTCAACACCAGTGACTACAATAAAATGATGGACCTTTTGAATGATCAATCTACATACGAACCCATCAGCACTCAACAGTGGGAGACGTTCACCAAAGATTTTCTATACAAAACCAGACAAATACTCAAACGCATTAGAGAAGGGAAGAAACTTCTGTACTTGTTACCAAGCAACCCTAAACCAGCACACATGTATGGTTTACCCAAGACCCATAAACACAATATTCCTCTCAGACCAATCACGTCAGGAATAGGCAGTGCTCCACACAAACTAGCCGGAGTTCTTGCCAAACATCTTTCCTGCCTTCTGGGGACCATCAGCCCCGCTCATCTTAAACACTCAGGCGACCTTCTCAACCGCATCCGAAACCTCTCCATCCGTAACAAGAAACTAAGCAGTTTGGACATGACTTCCCTCTTCACAAAAGTACCTACCACAAAAGCCATCGAGGTTCTACGACGTAAAGTCAATCAGGACCTTAATCTTCCTTTACCTCCCGGAGATTTTGTTGACTTGATTGAACTCTGTGTTAATTTCAACTGTTTTTCTTTCAATAACAAGCTCTACAAACAAACCTACGGCATGGGAATGGGGTCCCCCATCAGTGCCGTCCTAGCCAACTTATACATGGAACACCTAGAGTCCGAACACTTCGCCAACATCATCCCTTCAAGCGTCACTTGGTTACGTTACGTGGACGACGTCCTCGTAATAACTCCCAAACGTTTTGATGTACGGGATCTTCAGGCAAGGCTCAACGCAGTTGAACCGGCGATCCAGTTTACACTAGAAGAAGAGTCCAATGACAAGCTACCTTTCCTCGACATCCTCATTCACAAAGTAGACAACAACCTAAGATTTCAAGTTTATCGGAAACCTACCAATAAAAATGATCTCACACACTTCTATTCCAGTCAAGATACCAAGACCAAAAGAGGCATCATCATCGGGTTTTTCCTAAGAGCATACCGAATTTGTAGTCCTGAGTTTCTTGACGAGGAATGTACATACATTCACCAAACATTCACTGAGTTACATTTTCCTTCCTTTTTCATCAAAGACTGCAAGAAAAGAGCTCTTCAGATCATTAATTCTCCACGCACCAACACCACTCCCAACAAAGTTATAATTCTTCCCAACAGCCAGGTTGCACTGAACGTTTCTAAAGTACTTTCACAAGCTAACACCAGAGTTGCCATCGCTTCTAGCACTTCAATAAAGGATCTAACCAGGACAAAATCAAAGCACCACAAACCAGTCAACACAGGAGTTTACACTATACCCTGTGGAGGCTGTGACAAGATTTACGTAGGTGAAACAGCAAGAAACCTCGACACCCGCCTCAATGAACACATTTACGCATGTAGGAACGATAACTTGAACAACGCCTGTGTACAACACCGAAATTCCACCAATCATCTCATGAAATTCAGGGACGCCCAATTAGTGATCAAAGAAACTAACTTCCGTAGACGCAAGTGCCTCGAATCAGCACTGATCGTTGTTTCGAATACAATTAAACAAAACAACGGCAGCTTCACCATCTCTGAAGTCTTAGCAAGAATCCTCCTGAAAACAGTAAACCCTGCCATCACATAGTCTCTCCTGTTATACTACACAAAGCACATTACAGAGAGTGAACACTGAAACAGGCTGCCTCTATCCAGTCTATATTTGTCCAACCTATTTTTATGTTACCCAAGTAATAGCTTTTATATCCTTTTACTCATGTACGAATTAATTGCTCTACCATATTGTATTACTACTACCACTACAACTTTTGTCACTACTACTACTACTACTACTACTACAACTAGTATTGCACCTCACCCTGAGCCTATATATACCCTCTGTGTCCGTGTATTGTTTGTAATGGTTTGATAAAGCTCCTGGAGAGCGAAACGTTGCCACAATAAAATGTCACATTAGTTGCACTTGTGTCCTTTTACTTTATCCCACTTATGGATGAATTATTGAGCGAGAAATTGAGATACCGTGATGACGAAGGCAGTTTCCCAGGGGACTGAGTTCGCGCTGTCCCCTTAAATAAAAAATTTGGATCAGGGGAGACATGATAACAACATACAAAATAATGCGTGGAATAGACAAGGTGGACAGAGACAGGATGTTCCAGAGAGGGGACACAGACGAGTCACAGGGACGTTAGAAAGTATTTCTTCAGTCATAGAGTCGTCAGGAAGTGAAATAGCCTAGCAAATGATGTAGTGGAGGCAGGAGCCATACATAGCTTTAAGACAAGGTATGACATAGCTCAGGAAGCAGAGGACCTAGTAGCCATCACTGAAGAGGCGGGGCCAAGAGCTGAGTCGCGACCCCTGCAACCACAATTAGGTGAGAACACGCACGCATATACAACAAGCCTAGTGTCTAATCGATATGCGCCTAAGACAAAATGATAACTAACACACACACATTAAGTGAAACGATGGAATGTGAGACCGCAATACAAGAGGCCGAGGAGAGGTTTCTTCTCAAGGGTAACAGAAGCAACAGGAAGATTAAAACAAGCCCTTGGTTCACCCAGAGGTGTAGAGAGGCCAAAACTAAGAGGGATAGAGAATGGAAAAATTATAGAACACGAAGGATCCAAGAAAATAAGAGGATTAGCCGAAGAGCCAGAAATAAATCTGTATGTGTATAATGAAAATGATATAGCAGTGAAAGCTAAATCTGACCCAAACCTGTTGTACAACCACAACAGGAGGAAAAATGTCAAGGATCAGGTAATCAGTCTGAGGAAGGAAGGAGAGAAGATGAAAAGAAACGACAAAGAAGCATGTGAAGAGCTAAACACAAGAATCAAGGAAGTGATAATAGCAAAAAGAGATGAAAGGGCACACCAAAAACTGGACATAATGCATACAATAGAGGAGGAGAAGAGGATGTTAAATGAACTAGATATCTCAAAGGCGGTGGGACTGGACATCTCTCCATGGGTCCTGAGAGAGGAAGCAGTGGCACTGTGTGTGCCAGTAATAACAATCTTCAACACATCTATCGAAACAGGACAACTACCTGAGGTATGGTAGACGGCAAATGTATTCCCAATCTTTAAGTAAGGAGAGAGACACGTGACATTAAACTACAGACCGGTGTCACTTTCATGTATAGTACGCAAAGTCATGTATAAAAGTCTGAGGAAAAACCCGTGGAGCACCTAGAAAGGAATGAAATTATACACGACAACCAGCACGGTTTTGGGGAGGGGAAATCCTGCGTCACAAACTTACTGGAGTTTTACGACAAGGTGACAGAAATAAGACAGGAGAGAGAGGGGTGTAAGTAGACTGCATTTTCTTGGACTGTAAGGTTTCGTCACAATCCAAGAGATTAGTGCAAAAGCTGGAGGACCAAGCAGGGATAACAGGGAAGGCACTGCAATGTATCAGGGAATACCTGTCAGGAAGACAACAGCGAGCCATGGTACGTGGCGAGGTGTCAGAGTGGGCGCCTGTGATGATCGGGGTTCTACAAGGGTCAGTCCCAGGACCGGTACTGTTCCTGGTATTTGTGAAAGACATGACGGAAGGAATAGACTCAGAAGTGTCCCTGTTTGCAGAAGATGTAAAGCTGATGAGAAAAATTCAATCAGACGAGGACCAGGCAGAACAAGAAAGGGATCTGGACAGACTGCAGGCCTGGTCCAGCAACTGACTTCTGGAGTTCAACCCCACCAGGTGCAAAGTCATGAAGACTGGGGAAGAGCAAAGAAGACCGCAGATGGAGTACAGTCTAAAGGGATGCAGAGACTACAAACCTCACTCAAAGAAAAGAATCTTGGGGTGAGTATAACACCAGGCACATCTCCTGAAGCGCACATCAACCAAATAACGGCTGCAGCACATGGGCGCCTAGTAAACCTCAGAACAGCATTCCTACATCTTAATAATGAATCGTTCAGGACCCTGTACACCGTATACGTTAAGCCCATATTGGAGTATGCGGCACCAGTTTGGAACCCACACCTAGCCAAGCACGTAAGGAAAGTAGAGAAAGTGCAAACGTTTGCAACAAGACTAGTCCCACAGCTAAGAGGTATATCCTACGAGGAGAGGTTAAGGGAAATCTACATGTCGACTCTGGAGAACAGGAGATATAGGGGGGATATGATAACGGCATATAAAATACTAAGAGGAATCGACAAGGTGGAAAGAGACAGGATGTTCCAGAGATGAGACACAGCAACAAGGGGTTACAGTTGGAAGTTGAAGACTCAGATGAATCACAGGGATATTAGGAAGTATTTCTTCAGTCACAGAGTTGTCAGAAAGTGGAATAGTCTAAGATGTGGTGTAGTGGAAGCAGGATCCATACATTATTTTAAGAAGAGGTAAGATCCATACATTGTTTTAAGAAGAGGAATGGAGCGAGAAGAGTGACTTAGTATCGGCCAGCGTAAAGGCTGGGCCAGGACCTGTGACTCGACCCCTGGAACCATAACTGGGTGAGTACACACACACACACACACAGTCTTTTCACCCATAGACACACACACAATTACACACACACACACACACACACACACACACACACACACACACACACACACACAAACACACACAGACACACACACACACACACACACACACACACACACACACACACACACACACACACACACACACACACACACACACACACACAACGGGAAACAGAAATAATGGGAAGAACAGAACGAGTCCTTGGTTCACCCAAAGGTGTAGGGAGGCAAAAACTAGGTGTACTAGAAAATGGAAAAGGTACAGAGGTATGTCAGGAGCTCAACACAAGATTTAAAGAGGTATTTACAGTGGAAACCAGTAGGACTCCAAGAAATCAGAACAGGGGGGCACACCAGCAAGTGCTGGATGAGGTACATATAACCAAGGAGGAGGTGAAGAAGCTGCTATGCGAACTTGACACCTCAAAGGCGGTGGGACCAGACAACATCTCTCCATGGGTCCTTAAAGAGGGAGCAGAGATATTGTGTGAGCCATTAACAAAGATCTTCAACACATCATTTGAAACTGGGCAACTCCCTGAGGTATGGAAAATGGCAAATGTAGTCCCAATTTTTAAAAAGGGAGACAGACATGAGGCACTAAACTACAGACCTGTATCTCTAACGTGTATAGTATGCAAGGTCATGGAGAAGATCATCAGGAGGAGAGTGGTGGGGCACCTGGAAAGAAACAAGTGTATAATTGACAACCAGCACGGTTTCAGGGAAGGAAAATCCTGTGTCACAAACCTACTAGAGTTTTATGACAAGGTGACAGAAGTAAGACAAGAGAGAGAGGGGTGGATCGACTGCGTATTTTTGGACTGCAAGAAGGCTTTCGACACAGTTCCTCACAAGAGGTTACTGCAAAAGCTAGAGGACCAGGCACACATAACAGGAAAGGCACTGCAATGGATCAGAGAATATCTGACAGGGAGGAAACAACGAGTCATGGTACGCGACGAGGTGTCAGAGTGGGCGCCTGTGACAAGCGGGGTTCCACAGGGGTCAGTCCTAGGACCTGTGCTGTTCTTGGTATACGTGAACGACATAACGGAAGGGATAGACTCAGAAGTGTCCTTGTTTGCAGACGATGTGAAGTTAATGAGAAGAATCGAATCGGACGAGGATCAGGCAGGACTACAAAGAGATCTGGACAGGCTACAAGCCTGGTCCAGCAACTGGCTCCTTGAATTTAACCCTGCCAAATGCAAAGTCATGAAGATTGGGGAAGGGCAAAGAAGACCGCAGACACAATATAGTTTAGATGGCCAAAGACTGCAAACCTCACTAAAGGAAAAAGATCTGGGGGTGAGTATAACACCGAGCATATCTCCTGAGGCGCACATCAATCAGATAACTGCTGCAGCATACGGGCGCCTGGCAAACCTACGGATAGCGTTCCGATACCTCAGTAAGGATTCGTTTAAGACTCTGTACACCATCTACGTCAGGCCCATACTGGAGTATGCAGCACCAGTTTGGAATCCACACCTAGTCAAGCACGTCAAGAAATTAGAGAAAGTGCAAAGGTTTGCAACAAGACTAGTCCCAGAGCTACGGGGATTGTCCTATGAAGAAAGGTTGAGGGAAATCGGCCTGACGACACTGGAGGCCAGGAGGGTCAGGGGAGACATGATAACGACATATAAAATACTGCGCGGAATAGACGAGGTGGACAAAGACGGGATGTTCCAGAGATGGGACACAGACACAAGAGGTCACAATTGGAAGTTGAAGACTCAGATGAATCAAAGGGATGTTAGGAAGTATTTCTTCAGTCATAGAGTAGTCAGGCCATGGAATAGCCTAGAAAGTGATGTGGTGGAGGCAGGAACCATACATAGTTTTAAGGCGAGGTATGATAGAGCTCATGGGGCAGGGAGAGAGAGGACCTAGTAGCAATCAGCGAAGAGGCGGGGCCAGGAGCTGTGACTCGACCCCTGCAACCACAAATAGGTGAGTACAAATAGGTGAGTACACACACACAAAGGACAAATCCTCATCATCATCATCATCATCATCATCATCATCATCATCATCATCATCATCATCATCATCATCATCATCATCATCATCATCATCATCATCATCATCATCATCCACACCATAAGAGTTGCCGACATATTGCTCTCACTCTTAATTTAACCCTAACGATCACCTGAGTGGAGAAATGACCTTTTTTTAACACACTGACCGTGTCCCACCTAGGCAAGGTGACCTGAAAAGGTAGAAATGCTTTATTTTCTTTTTACATGTAATAATTTATACAAAAGAAGGGGTTACTAGCACCTTGCTTCCGGCATTTTAGTTGTCTCTTGCGACACGCATGGCTTACGAAGGAAGGGTTCTTCTCCACTTCCCCTTGTCTCTTGCGACACACATGGCTTACGAAGGAAGGGTTCTTCTCCACTTCCCATTGTCTCTTGCGACACACATGGCTTACGAAGGAAGGGTTCTTCTCCACTTCTCCTTGTCTCTTGCGACACACATGGCTTACGAAGGAAGGGTTCTTCTCCACTTCCCATTGTCTCTTGCGACACACATGGCTTACGAAGGAAGGGTTCTTCTCCACTTCTCCTTGTCTCTTGCGACACGCATGGCTTACGAAGGAAGGGTTCTTCTCCACTTCCCCTTGTCTCCTGCGACACGCATGGAGTACGAAAGAAGGGTTCTTCTCCACTTCTCCTTGTATCCTGTGACACGCATGGCTTACGAAGGAAGGGTTCTTCTCCACTTCCCATTGTCTCTTGCGACACGCTTTGCTTACGAAGGAAGGGTTCTTCTCCACTCCTCCTTGTCTCTTGCGACACACATGGCTTACGAAGGAAGGGTTCTTCTCCACTTCTCCTTGTCTCCTGCGACACACATGGCTTACGAAGAAAGGGTTCTTCTCCACTTCTCCTTGTCTCTTGCGACACACATGGCTTACGAAGGAAGGGTTCTTCTCCACTTCTCCTTGTCTCAAGCGACACACATGGCTTACGAAGGAAGGGTTCTTCTCCACTTCCCCTTGTCTCTTGCGACACACATGGCTTATGAAGGAAGGGTTCTTCTCCACTTCTCCTTGTCTCTTGCGACACACATGGCTTATGAAGGAAGGGTTCTTCTCCACTTCCCCTTGTCTCTTGCGACACACATGGCTTACGAAGGAAGGGTTCTTCTCCACTTCCCCCTTGTAGAAATGACCTTGATATGCTGCAATATTTACATTAAACGCAGCAAGACACGGAATCACACTGTCTGTTAGTAGGTAACTCCATGCAACATTAATTTGTAAGAATAAGGTAGAAATCCGAGTCAACGGGAGTACAAAAAATTGTACTCGGTACATCATCTCCCAAAACAAAACGACAAATATGTCCTTCAGAAGGGCGAAATTAAGGAATTTTGAAGAATACAAGATATTAGTTGATGATACTGAGTCTCTTACCATTAATTAGCATAGTTTACATGAGAAGGCAGCCAGACGTAAACACGGTTGAGGAAAAAAATAGGTACCTGGGTGTTAGTGGACTGGTGTGGGTCACATCCTGGGTGTTAGTGGACTGGTGTGGGTCGCATCCTGGGTGTTAGTGGACTGGTGTGGGTCGCATCCTGGGTGTTAGTGGACTGGTGTGGGTCACATCCTGGGTGTTAGTGGACTGGTGTGGGTCACATCCTGGGTGTTAGTGGACTGGTGTGGGTCACATCCTGGGTTAGTGGACTGGTGTGGGTCGCATCCAGGGTGTTAGTGGACTGGTGTGGGTAACATCCTGGGTGTTAGTGGACTGGTGTGGGTCACATCCTGGGTGTTAGTGGACTGGTGTGGGTCACATCCTCTGGTGTGGGTCACATCCTGGGACAAAACTGACCTAATTTGCGGGAAATGCTCAGCATAACAAGCGGACTTTCTATATAGTAGTATGTCACTGATGTCAGCTATGATCTGTATACCTTGTACATGTACTTGTATACCTTGTACATGTACTTGTATACCTTGTACATGTACTTGTATACCTTGTACATGTACTTGTATACCTTGTACATGTACTTGTATACCTTGTACATGTACTTGTATACCTTGTACATGTACTTGTATACCTTGTACATGTACTTGTATACCTTGTACATGTACTTGTATACCTTGTACATGTACTTGTATACCTTGTACATGTACTTGTATACCTTGTACATGTACTTGTATACCTTGTACATGTACTTGTATACCTTGTACATGTACTTGTATACCTTGTACATGTACTTGTATACCTTGTACATGTACTTGTATACCTTGTACATGTACTTGTATACCTTGTACATGTACTTGTATACCTTGTACATGTACTTGTATACCTTGTACATGTACTTGTATACCTTGTACATGTACTTGTATACCTTGTACATGTACTTGTATACCTTGTACATGTACTTGTATACCTTGTACATGTACTTGTATACCTTGTACATGTACTTGTATACCTTGTACATGTACTTGTATACCTTGTACATGTACTTGTATACCTTGTACATGTACTTGTATACCTTGTACATGTACTTGTATACCTTGTACATGTACTGGTAGAAATGTAGATA
>NW_027197240.1:60000-65630 GCF_038502225.1 Cherax quadricarinatus | reverse complement strand
GCACATGTAATGGTACAATAGTCTTGCCTCTCAAAGAGCAAAACCCTGATTGGCAATGCAGTTATCATTGAAGTTTGACCTCAGGTGGAACATAGAGAGTAGAGGAACTCTTGTAATCGGCGTGCGCGCACGCACGCACGCACACACACACACACACACACACACACACACACACACACACACACACACACACACACACACACACACACACACACACACACACACACACACACACACACACACACACACACACACACACACACACACACACACACACACACACACACACACACACACACACACACAAACACACACACACACACACACACACACACACACACACACACACACACACACACACGTGCATTGATTCTTGGCGCTGGTGTAAAATTCAAACACAAAATGTATAAAAGTGTGGCAGGGGTAATTGGGTTAACAGGTGACACAGTCAAGCTGACGATATCCAATTGCATTCCAATCCTGAATGTTGTCAACGCTGTGCAGTGCGTATAATGGGAGCCGCTGCAGTATTAGGAGCAACGTGCATAAACCCGTGAAACTGTTCGAAGAAAGAAAAAGTGAGATACACACACACACACACACACACACACACACACACACACACACACACACACACACACACACACACACACACACACACACACACACACACACACACACACACACACACACACACACTGTTAATTTCATAGTCCTTGGGTAGCGGAATGCCTTTATTACAGTTCCTCACATATGACTAATTCATACATTGAAAAACTCAGACTGGTATAAAATTGCAGTTATACTGTGGACAAATGAGTGGATTTGTCATAGATCAGTTGTCGGTCCCCTTGTAGTCTTGATTTACGTCAACAATCTGACTGAGTTTATTAATTCCTACAGGTTAACTAACTGTAAATAATGAGAAGCGCATTTCACAAAATGCAATTGGAGAATTAAAAAAACACTGCCGGAAGATATATACAAGACGCAAGAATAGACCAATAATTGGCTGCTCGATTTAAACCTTGAAAATGGCAAAGTGATGAGAATCAGAGGAATAACAATGTCTACAGTACTGTTTTAACTGAGATGGAGGCAGCTTCTCAATTTACAAAAAATCTAGAGATCGATCTAAACTCTAAAACTAACAGAGGTAGATCTAACTCCTAACCTAGTCACCAGAGGCTCACGTAAATTGAATAACGTCAGCGACAGACTAAGAGCTCGGAAGCAGAAGAATAGCACTCAGGAGCCTCAACAAGGGTTCACTCAGGAACCTCAACAAGGGTTCTCTCAAAAAATATACATTACATAAATAAAGTTAATATTATTAATCCCTTACCATCTGAACACACAAGAACGCTCGAGAATGTCCGACGATATTTTTCTTGGGTAATTCCTCGGATTAGAAGCTTCATTTGGGGGAGGAGGAAGGAAGGATTTGGCTGGCCAGGAGAATTGGGAAAGTTTCTTCTGTCGCAGGGTCTTAATTACAAGACTTGCGCAGTGTGCTTTTGATCGTGAGGCTACGACCGTCCACTGGCTTACCCGTCCAGCTTGAGTCATGATGACAAGCTTTGGAAAAAAAATGGAGAAGCAATGGAGCAGAGACCACATATTTTGCTAACATGCAAGATACTCAGAGGTATCGAGAGAGTGAAACAGATCGAGGAGGAACGAGTTGAAGATTGAGACACTTATGCAGCATATGGGAATATTTATTAAGGAAACGTTTCGCCACACAGTGGTTTCTTCAGTGCAATACAAGTTGAAACTAAACTCCAAGTGGAACTAGAGAGACAGAATAAGGACAATCTAAAGCCTGGGGCTGAGCAGGAGGAATGCCCCGGAGGGGGAGGAAGAAGTGAAGGCATCAAGTTGGACAAATAATGGATAATAGAAGCCCAGAAGCTAGAAGTTGCCACCCCCAGCAGACTCAGACGAGCACAGCAGCCAGATGCAGGTGCAAGCAGAGAGCGCTCTCAAGCGGAAATTTACCCAACCCATCAGGTCCAGTAGAGTGCGTTCTAATTTTATAGATAATATTATCATTTCCAAGTATCGTTCGCTTCAGTTCACCTTCACAGTGTTGCGTGAGTTACACACCGCCATGGTTATCCTGACAGTGTTAGGGGCAGGGAGAGAGGCGATAAAGCCGTCAGCCACACTGCTGTACCACTGAAGGAAGTCTGCAAGAGACGTGCAGGTGCTGTATGACTCATACGAATTTAGCGCTTCCCAGTAAATATAAAATTTAATAACAGTAAAATAAATATTACTGCACTCTGCAATAATAGGACACTGTCAGTATTTCGAGAAGAAAACGTTCAGCGAAGCTAAGATAGAAAACGGTCAGCGAAGCTAAGATAGAAAACGTTCAGCGAAACTAAGATAGAAAACTGTCAGCGAAGCTAAGCTAGAAAACGGTCAGCGAAGCTAAGATAGAAAACGTTCAGCGAAACTAAGATAGAAAACGGTCAGCAAAGCCAAGATATAAAAAGCTCAGCAAAACTAGGATAGAAAACGTTCAGCGAAGCTAAGATAGAAAACGTTCAGCGAAGCTAAGCTAGAAAACGTTCAGCGAAGCTAAGATAGAAACCGTTCAGCGAAGCTAAGATAGAAAACGTTCAGCGAAGCTAAGCTAGAAAACGTTCAGCGAAGCTAAGCTAGAAAACGTTCAGCGAAGCTAAGATAGAAACCGTTCAGCGAAGCTAAGATAGAAAACGTTTAGCGAAGCTAAGATAGAAAACGTTCAGCGAAGCTAAGACAGAAAACGTTCAGCAAGAGACACAAAAACATTCATTCTAGTTGCACAGAATAAAAAAAATCTTGATTAACAAATTCAACCAAAAAAAAAAATTCCATAAACTGTTGTTTTTACGATGGTTCACAACAAATAAATTTATTCTACCAACCAATTAATTCTACCAATTTACTCTGCTGATTTATTCTACCAATTAATTTATATTCAATGCCTTTCTCGAAGATAAATTCACGAAGAAATATTAGATTACATTTTATTACCCATCCACAATTATTTTTTTTAATTCTGCCTATAAAAGTAGGAAAACGTGGGGGGGGGGAGGGAGGCTTCTGTGAGAGGAGTAGAAATTTAATATATAAATAAATCTTCTCTTCCAAAGGCAATTCAATAAAAATTCGAGCTACAAAAGGTTACAGAATACCACACACAATACAAAAACTCTCCCCCCCCCCCCCCCAAAAAAAAAGTAATAATTCCATTGATCGAGGCATTTATAATTTTTTACTTTTTTTAGTGTTTTTTTTTACCGTCATTTTCGGGGAACCAGACACATCCACTGGGGAAAAAACGTTAAGCAAAAAAATAACTAGTGAATAAATTTTTGGGTTTCGAAAACGCTGGAGTGGGCAACATAATTTTTTTTAACTTCATTTTTTAGTGTTGGGGTATAAAATATGGATTTTTAAACAACATGTCTGAATGGGTATTCATCCAGTCGGTTAATTAGTAAGCGAGTCAGTCAGCAAGTCATCTAATCAGCCAGTCAGGCAATCAGCTACTCAGTCAGTCACTTAGGAAAACACACATTATTATTATTATTATTATTATTATTATTATTATTATTATTATTATTATCAAAAAGAAGCGCTAAGCCACAAGGGCTATACAGCAGGAAAACACACAGATGAAATTTTATCGTGCAAAAAGAGGGGCGGGAGAAAGGCAGGCAAAGAGAAAGATGTGCAGGTAGAGACAGACTGCCAGGTAGATAGGGAAGAGACAGGCTGCCAGGTAGACAGGGAAGAGACAGGCTGCCAGGTAGACAGGGAAGAGACAGGCTGCCAGGTAGACAGGGAAGAGACAGGCTGCCAGGTAGACAGGGAAGAGACAGGCTGCCAGGTAGACAGGGAAGAGACAGGCTGCCAGGTAGATAGGGAAGAGACAGACTGCCAGGTAGATAGGGAAGAGACAGGCTGCCAGGTAGATAGGGAAGAGACAGACTGCCAGGTAGATAGGGAAGAGACAGGCTGCCAGGTAGATAGGGAAGAGACAGGCTGCCAGGTAGACAGGGAAGAGACAGGCTGCCAGGTAGACAGGGAAGAAACAGACTGCCAGGTAGACAGGGAAGAGACAGACTGCCAGGTAGACAGGGAAGAGACAGGCTGCCAGGTAGACAGGGAAGAGACAGGCTGCCAGGTAGATAGGGAAGAGACAGGCTGCCAGGTAGACAGGGAAGAGACAGGCTGCCAGGTAGATAGGGAAGAGACAGGCTGCCAGGTAGACAGGGAAGAGACAGGCTGCCAGGTAGACAGGGAAGAGACAGGCTGCCAGGTAGACAGGGAAGAGACAGGCTGCCAGGTAGATAGGGAAGAGACAGGCTGCCAGGTAGACAGGGAAGAGACAGGCTGCCAGGTAGACAGGGAAGAGACAGGCTGCCAGGTAGACAGGGAAGAGACAGGCTGCCAGGTAGACAGGGAAGAAACAGACTGCCAGGTAGACAGGGAAGAGACAGGCTGCCAGGTAGATAGGGAAGAGACAGGCTGCCAGGTAGACAGGGAAGAGACAGGCTGCCAGGTAGACAGGGAAGAGACAGGCTGCCAGGTAGACAGGGAAGAGACAGGCTGCCAGGTAGACAGGGAAGAAACAGACTGCCAGGTAGACAGGGAAGAGACAGGCTGCCAGGTAGACAGGGAAGAAACAGACTGCCAGGTAGACAGGGAAGAGACAGACTGCCAGGCAGACAGGGAAGAGACAGACTGCCAGGTAGACAGGGAAGAGACAGACTGCCAGGTAGACAGGGAAGAGACAGACTGTCAGGTAGACAGGGAAGAGACAGGCTGCCAGGTAGACAGGGAAGAGACAGACTGCCAGGCAGACAGGGAAGAGACAGACTGTCAGGTAGACAGGGAAGAGACAGGCTGCCAGGTAGACAGGGAAGAGACAGGCTGCCAGGTAGACAGGGAAGAGACAGACTGCCAGGTAGACAGGGAAGTGACAAACTGCCAGGTAGAAAGGGAAGAGACAGACTGCCAGGTAGACAGGGAAGAGACAGACTGTCAGGTAGACAGGGAAGAGACAGACTGCCAGGCAGACAGGGAAGAGACAGGCTGCCAGGTAGACAGGGAAGAGACAGGCTGCCAGGTAGACAGGGAAGAGACAGACTGCCAGGCAGACAGGGAAGAGACAGACTGTCAGGTAGACAGGGAAGAGACAGGCTGCCAGGTAGACAGGGAAGAGACAGGCTGCCAGGTAGACAGGGAAGAGACAGACTGCCAGGTAGACAGGGAAGTGACAAACTGCCAGGTAGACAGGGAAGAGACAGACTGTCAGGTAGACAGGGAAGAGACAGACTGCCAGGTAGACAGGGAAGAGACAGACTGTCAGGTAGACAGGAAAGAGACAGACTGCCAGGTAGACAGGGAAGTGACAAACTGCCAGGTAGACAGGGAAGAGACAGACTGTCAGGTAGACAGGGAAGAGACAGACTGTCAGGTAGACAGGGAAGAGACAGACTACCAGATGGACAGGGAAGAGACAGACTGCCAGGCAGACAGGAAAGAGACAGGCTGCCAGGCAAACAGGGAAGAGACAGACTGTCAGGCAGACAATGAAGAGACAGACTGCCAGGTAGACAGGGAAGAGA